>NC_046162.1:19852100-20134600 GCF_011064425.1 Rattus rattus
CCATACCCATACATTCAGAAAATGAAGAAAGTTATAAAGTACATATAAAACCTGCACTACACAACATCATGAAGATAGACCCAGTTTCGCCACTTCTCTATCTATGCATACAGGAATAACAGAGTAATCAGGATGAAAACTTTAAGCCACTTGAAGGGCTTCTTCTTGCTACACTAAGCTTACTGTAAACACTTTCTAAATTCTGGTACCCAGACAACGCAAGAATAGTACCAAAAGAGTGTGTGTCAAAGAGGGAAGCAGCCTGCCAAAATCTACTGAAGAAACCACTCAACAAAGATTGTAATTTAAAATCCACTAGAAATCTATTTTGGGAAAAAATAGATCTTTATTACGCACATGCACACACATTTCTAAATGTTTCCAAAGGGCTAATGACACTAAAACTGCACCCCTTTAAAAGGAGAAAGCATTGTACGTATCTACTGGATAAGTAATGTATACTTTTGAATGCTAATCCAGGGCATCTAAAGCATAAAAACATACTGCGAAAAGCCGTGTTTGTTTGTATGAGAAAGGGTTTCTCTATAGAATCCTGGCTGTCCTGGAACTCACTTTGCAGACTAGGCTAGTCTTGAATTTACAGAAATCTGCCTGCCTCTGCCTCTGAAATACTGGGACTAATGATGTGCACCACCACTGCCCTACTATTGTAGAAAGTTTGAAAATGTCTGCATGTGGAAAACAAAAGTTAAGGAACTATTGAAGTAAAATACCAGCAGTAAGTCTGATCAGCAGAAGCCTGCACAGCTCTAAAAGTGTTGAGTAGTTTAAATAATAAAATTGGGATCTTCTAGCGTAGTAGAATCATGAAGAAAATTCAACAGAAAGTGAATAATTCACAAGATAAAGCTTCTAAGAATAATGCAGCAGCTATAACACATACCCATACATACACACGCATATATGCACATACGCACACGCACACACACACACACACACACAAACACACATAGGCACATGCATTCACTCACATGCACAAGTATACATACACACACATGCATTCAGTCACGTGCATGCTCATGTGTGCACACACACACACTCATGTACACACATGCATTCACTCACATGCACATACACACACATACACACACATTCCTTCATATGCACATATGCATAAACACACATGCATTCACATGCACACACATACACATGCATTCACTCACATGTACAAACACACACATATATACACACATACACTTGCATTCACACACACACACACACACACACACACACACACACACACACACACACACAGAGGTTTCCTTATGTAGCCCAGGATGGCCTTGGATTCACTATGTAGCACAGGCTCACCTTGAACTTGTGAGTTTCAGCCTGGAGTTACAGGTATTCACCATTACACATAGCTTAAAATATAAATTTTAAAAATAACTACAATTACTACTTATGTCAGCAAAGATGGCAAAATGTCAGAAACTGTGAAAGTGTTATTTTTATAGTGGCAATTCAAAATGTTTCTGCTTTTATTGGCATACTATTTCTAAATAACATAACTTGAGTTTATAATTATGAATTTATAAGGAAAGGAAAACTGTTTTTAAGCTTAAAACCCATTCTCATTTCCCCATTTTAAAAGGCATATAGTTAGGAAGAATATTAATCCATTTTTTGAGTATTAGTTTTACATAAGTGGATATCTCACAGGGTAACAAAAAATACAAGGATTAAAATACAAAATTAAAAATATTTATGTTGGTAAAGACAAAAAAAAAAGCAAAACAAAGAAATAAGCCAAAAAATCTGCATGAATTTTTGGATGATTTCTTACTTCAGTTAATTTTCAGTTTTCCAAATGTCCACAGCTACTGGAAGGACTCTTGTATGTTCCCTACAAAACACTGGATTGATTATTATATACAAAGGTGATATTTATTATTCATACGCATCCTACACAATCCCTATTCCCGGTGGAGTCCTGGTGCTGCTTTAACAGACACCTCGCCTTACAAAGATTCCAGTTCCATTCCCCATACAATGAGAGTCAAGGAATGGTAAGTGATTCCTTTACTGTGCATGAAGGGAACGTTGTATAGATAGAACACACGGCAGACCTGTGCCTTTGTGACAGGGCCGATGATAATATATCATCCTCTTGTGGACAGAAACATTAGTAGCATTTGTTTTTTATGTTTCTTGGGGGTCTGGAGGAAGATTCTAAGAACACAAGGGCACAATGAATCCAGTGTGACCAGCAAGTAGATGGAAAGCAGGAGCCTACACTCCACTTACGGAATAACCAGGCCTCTCTTGATTGTCATTCACAAGGCACTGAGCAACCTTGCAGAACCCCGCCCTGTGAGTTCAGCCACTCTCTGCCAAGTGTTTTATACATACGCTCTGTATTTTCTTAAAGTGACATGTTTCGCTAGTATGTGCTCACGGCAGCCTCCCCTATCCTGTTTTGTTTGAGCTTCCTAAGTGATTATCAAAGTGACAAAGGAGATAGTCCATAGCCAAGACTCCAGAGGGTGCCTCGTTCAATAACAACACTCACTTGGGCCAAATCTATTGGTCCAAAACCAACCGTTTCTATAGATGCATAGATACCTTTTAAATGAGTTTCACCCAATACAACAGAATTGACAGAAGGGCACATACACTTTCACACGGTCTGGCGAACATTATGGTAAGATACACTGCTAACAAAAAGGAATAAAACATAAACATATAAAGCTATCCTCTCCCTACTACCCAGGCTCAGTGTATGAGCTCTAACCAGGGGGGTTAGTGTGCTACTGAGGCCATAAGACTCCACCCAGCCTAACTCCAGCCTGCCAGTGCATCAGCCACTCCAGATTTTTGTAGTGCAGGGATGTTGCACACTCGTCCCGTTTATGATGAAACATGTGGAAACTTAATTCTCCACGATGGTGAACGACAGACCTGGGAATATCACTCCCTCTCAACAGATTGAAGTGGTCAGATCGTCTCCTGCCATTCTCTGCTGTCTCTTTTAGAACGCAGTTGTCTCTTTGCTCTCAGCTTGTGGTTCTCATTACTCACCACAGAGGGGGGTTGCTGGAGCCCCAGGTCCATGCTTAGGTATTGAATCAGACCTTTGCCCAGCACCAGTTCAGGAGCTGGGGGAGTGGGAGCGATGGGGGGAGAGGGAATTTCCCTACCCGGGTGATGCTTTCTGACATATAAAAAGAGAAAATAGTTACACCTTTCATTGCATCACGGTGGGGAACTAATTTGTTTTGACACACTGAGAAGTAATCTGGTGTTCATATTTATTCTGAAAAGGCTGTATTAGCTAAAAACAAATTCCATGCATAAAACTACTGATATATAATCAGGCATGTATATCTGCTGAGATTTCTGAGGTGTTGGAAATGAATGCATAAATCTTTCTCTCTAAAGGCATCTAATTCCCATCACTTTGAAACGCTCCCTGTTTTTCTTCTCTCTTACATGATTAACACCCAGGACCCAGCTGTCAGCAGCGGGCGCATGGAGGCACTGTATGCAAAACACCATCGTGTACTAATTTGACCCTCTGAACGCACGCGTCTCCCTTCTAAAGGCCTCATCAATGGTCTTGATTGAAGAGCCATTCTAACACTCCTGGCGGTGATAGTCCCTGGAATGCTTCTGGGCTCCAGCCTGGCTCGCAGCAAGCCAATGTGCCTGCCACCTTGTTTGTTTATTTTTGGGTTTATGAAAAGCTAATATCCAAGAGTCTCTTTTAAATGTTGGAAGCATCAAAATGCCCCAGCACGGTCTCTGAGTCTAACGGAGGCCAAGGGAAATGTTATGGGGCCTGGAGGAGAGAAGAAGGAAGAAGGGGAGAAGCCCCTAATGAAACCACAGTTGAGTGATAAGGGAGCTGAGTTACAAGTATTCAAAGAGATGAATTGCATTAACCCTGCCCTTGCCTATTATATTCACTGCCCACTGGAAACAACAACAGAATTACTAAAATCCCACACTCTCTAATGGGATGGTAATAGGATTCCGAGGCCATTAGGGTCCAGGCAATCCATATTTTACAGTGTAATAAGCCCACACTGAAGTTGCTGCACCCCCCCAAGAGATCAACAATTACCAGTTTAACATTAACAAATCCACAAGTGCTTTCAAAATCGCCAAGCACTCCTCTGTTAAAAGTCAAAGGTCTAGTTTGTAAAGCTGCGCATATCTTTGTGTGTGTGTGTGTGTGTGTGTGTGTGTGTGAAGCGAAATCATTTAAATAAGTTGAAAGGAGGTTTTCTTTGCTCTGAACATTGATTATTATTCCTTCCCGAATGTTCGGAAAGGAATGTTTTGGTTTATTAGAAGGTAGTCTGCAGTTCTAAAAGTGGTGTATATCCTTTCCTGTCATTATAGTTCCCGACCACCCTTTTTTTCTCTTTAAAAAAACTACTCTCTTACTAAAGAAGAAATATAATAAAGTGTTCTTGGTATTGGCACATTGCTGGTCATGTGGGAGAGAGGATTTGGTAGCACACAGGTGACAAAAGAGAGAGGGGGCTTTACCAGACCCTTGTGTGGAAGCAAAGATGAAGGGAAGAGATCTGTGTCAAAAATCGAAAGAGAAATTACAGCTGGGATCTCAGATCACCAACCTGCATTTTATTCTTTGGGAAAAATAAAGTGACTGACCTTTGTGATTATTATTATTATTATTATTATTATTATTATTATTATTATTATTATTATATTTTTGCTGGTTTAATCAGCTATTTGATGATTTCATATACTGCATTCTATTTACTCTTTCACCTCCCTTTCCTAATCCTTTTCATTATCACCATCCCCCCCTTTATCACTCCCTTTCTCAGATTAAAAACTGTGGAGAGTAAACACTATATAACTATATAACCTAATAATTGTGTCATTGAATATTGGTTGTAACACAGAAAGACAACAGGCTTTTAGAAATAAACATTCTAATAGATGAGGAGAATGACTTATTATTAATTTCTGCAGGTTTCTCTTTTTTTGACTCCTCTGACATAAAACTAAAAATACAATCCCTGATTATACACAATAAATATTTCCAACATACATGCATAAGTTGTGCTTAGTCGAGCATGTTTACGTTTCTTTCCACGAATAACATATACCCAGTGCTACTTTAATCGTATAAATAGGTGCGGACAAGTATCTTTTCTACTGTTTGGCAAATATCCCTTTAGACAATAACAAGAAACAAGACTGTGAGTTATGTGACACAGAAGGCTGACGGTGATTAAAACCATCAGGAGGAAGTGAAGATACCACACGTAAATGTTCCTGCTCCACATTCTGGGTGCCTCTCAGCAAACACCTTAGCCCTAAAAAGATGTAGCTGGGTGAGAAAAAAAACCACACAAAGATCAAGAACTATCCGTGTCTTAAGCCCGAGTTCATTCCAGACTACTCTGCTAATTATAAAGAGCCTGGGTTTCTACTTAAAGGGTGTGGCTTTAAGCAAAATGGCTGCTTTTAAAGATCAGGGACTCCAAATGTGGGATGGGTGCTCCAAAAACGGCTGTGTGCAAGTCCTGAGCTGCCTACACTTGCCATTTACAATGTGAGACTGTGGCCTCTGGGAAATCACACGTGAAGGACTGGAACCCAGGTGGCCTGGCATTCAAGAGAGACAGGCCATCCACATCTAGTACTGTCCTTAAATTACAAGTAACTAGGGGTAGCCGCATGTTACCAAACAGGAAGAAACCCACGAACTTAATGAAACTTTTGAGAGGCAAGTTTGGAAAAGAAGACAGATGACATTTGGGCATGCCAAGAGGTACAGAAAGCGATCTGGTCCCCCCCAGATCCAAGTCCAATGAAATCATTGTACATTTTTTTCCCTGCATTTTCATTCGGGATCCTTGACTGTCCATCAATGTTCCTGACTGAGTAGCCACATGCCTATAAGTGATTCTACTGCATTCTTAGCTCAGTTCTGGTTTGCAAGGTTTGCTCCCCTAACTAGGAACACTATGGTGAAGGAATGAGACCATCGCCTTAAGGTTCCTCTCCCCCTCAAAGGACTTTATCTTTTTATCACAAGCTACTTGATCCAAGGATAGGGATAAAGGGGATGATAAAGACGACAACAATTAAAAAAAGTCAGCATATCCACCTATCTAAAAGTACAAGTATGTTACAAGGTGAGACCTGTGATTCATTGGGCATACCCATAAGTTAGTATTGAGAAAAAAAAAACAAAACACAGCGATAGATCCCTCCACATCTCTGTAGTGTGAGTGCTTAGCCTTAAGTTTATAAAAGCAATGTAATTAGTTATTTGGTCAAGAGTCATCTATGAAATAAGCATTATGCTAAGCCATCATGAAGGCAGAGGGCAGTGCCACTGGCATGCACAGCTCCCATTTTCTCTGAGCTTCAGAGCTTATCTATGTGGGTGGATGGACGTTTAGCCCAATACCTGTATAACTTGAGAATCATGAGCTCTTAGACAGTTCAGAATCCAAGTCTGTAGGTAAGACCTCGTCAGGACAGACTTCTAGGAAGAACTGCAATGTAAGGTGGGACCTCAGAGGAACTATTTAGAGGCTAGCAAGACTGTTGAGAAATCAAAAGGGTGAACAACCTCAACCGTATGCTTGTGAAATCCCGCAAGTCCTGAAGATCTCCTAGAGCTGGACTAGAGAAGGCAGGTATCTTGGAGGGCAGTTGGTGGATCTCACAGGTGATATACAAGTGGTATCCAGTTTTGCTGGAAACTCTTCAAGGGATGGATATAGAGTGTCCTCATTTAATAAATGCCAAGAAAGTAAGTAGATTAGACAAAGTGTCTTTTAAGATTTACTTAGTATCTCTCAGGAATGCCTGGGTGGTGACTGAAGCCACCTTGTGCTTAAAATGCTTTTAAATACTCTACAGAGCTACCTTTAAAGCCTTTATTAGGCTTTTTTCTTATGTAGTGAAGTCTCTGTGAATGCAAACAGTAAACTTAATGCCTCCTCCCTGATCCACACGGGGCATCACCATCTGATCAGTTTTGAAGGCACCCTGTGCCTTCAAATCTTGTCTTAGGATTTACCATGGAGGAGACTGATCTAAGAATGCAGTCTACCACAACACAAATAAACATGGGAATAGCTTATTGATAGATTGGTTCTGGGTCAGAGCACTGCTAATGTTATAAGACATATTAAGGTCTAGGCCAAGGCATATAACCTCAACTTACAAGATAATCATTCATTCTCAAAATCAGAAGAAATCTGAATGAATGCACGTGACACTGTCTTCTTGTTCTATGGATGATGTGTGAAACGTAGTGACAACTTCACTCTCGGAGTTTATGGTTACATCCTTTCACATTCTGTACCTTTTGAGCATGAATTTTTCACAGTCAAACCTGATAGGTATGCTCACCAATGTAGCAATATACTGGGCTGTTAAACTCAAGTTTAGGCTCATATAGAAAATACATCACAATTTTCTAATACCCCCTTTCAACATTTAGTTCACAAGAACAGATAAAACTGTAGCATATAAATCATCCAATCATTTGTTTATAAAATCAAGGGGACTAACATGGCAGCTCAAATAGAAACAGTATTTAGGGTTCAACCATCAATGTTTAAAAACAATTTACCCTTCTGTTCTAGTAACATATTTTTTTTAAAAAAAGTTAAGACAAGTGAATCACAGCATGTTATAATAAAGCATAATAAAGTAATTAGAGCTTTGGTTTCCATCAAGGTTCTTGCCATGTAAAATGTTCATTTATCTGAAATTTGCTTAAAACAAATAGATTAGATTCATTTCATGAACAAGAATGACATGGTTTTTTTTTTTGTTAACACCGATTAATGACTTCAGTTTCTAATGTCATTAGTCGACTATCATCGTTTTGCCGTTTGAAAAATGGTTTCTGGAGTCTGTGTATTTCATCTCAATGTGAATGTTTGCCCATTTCTTATATTCTACTGACCTCTAGAGACTACATGGGCGTGTATATAAATCACATACCATGTGTGACTGTGAACATATACAACATCACAAACACCGTGCAGATTGGGAATGAAAAGACCCCGATTATACAAACCCACTCTATCTGGAAGAATTATGTCAATCTTTAGCCTTGGAACCTCTCCTCTGCAGGCACATTTTGTCCAAGTGCTCCTTTAATACCAGTCATACTCACGATACAACTCTTATGTTCTTCACGTGGGTGAATGATGTACGGGGATCACAGAACAGCGACCCTCAGACAAACTGATCAGATCTTTGGATTGTGACCCACATCTGCAGAATGTGTAATAGAGAAGACAGACTCTCCTGCCTGGATTTTCCTAAGGCCAGATTTACTTTTACTTAGGAATAGATCGTTGGATAGGAAGATCTTTCCCAAATCATAGGTGCTGTAATTTCTTTTTTATATCTCCCTTCCTGAACACAGGAAGAATGTAAAATGTAGAGGTCCCTCATGAGGCTCAGGTGGCTTGGCTTTCTCTCTATGTTTACCAGTATTAGAGATATGCCTGGAAATGGAGCATAAAATAACTTTTAATTTCAGACTAAGTCATTACTTCTTAAGAGGAAAGCCTGGACTTAGGATAGAGCTAGTGTTACCTTACAAAATTAGAATGTACACGTTTCTGGTTCCAGTAATCCACCACCCCTCAAGGAGTAAATAAAGAAGAGGTAACCCCATGTTGATTATGGGATATTAATATCAATTAGAAAAAAATCTCAATATTTTCCAGGACTGTGCTTATATCTTCACCCCTCTTTTCCTGCCTCTGGTATCTCCCTGAAATTAAGTACAGATATAGACACGTGTTCTGTATGTTGTATATGCACATCTATAAATATAAAATTTAGATGCTGATGAATGCTGTATATAAAACACTGTGTTCAGATTGACCATTGGTTTTTCTTTCTTTCTTTTTTTTGTATGTACAATATGTGTATGTGTATACCTGTTCATGTAGATTGTGTGTATGTGTGTGTGTGTGTGTGTGCCTGATTGTGTGTGGGTTTGTATGTGTGTCTGATCAC
This sequence comes from Rattus rattus, assembly GCF_011064425.1. NCBI lineage: Eukaryota > Metazoa > Chordata > Mammalia > Rodentia > Muridae > Rattus > Rattus rattus. Next base: position 19,861,107 of record NC_046162.1, read on the forward strand.
ATGGATAACTGTGGACACTCGTGTGTACAACATGCGTATAGAGGTTAGAAGACAACCAAGAAAAGTGGTTCTCGACCTTTCTAAATCTGTGACCCTTAAATATATTTCTTCATGCTGGGGTTACCCCCAACCATGAAGTTTATTTTGTTGCTACTTCACAACTGTAATTTTGCTACTATTATGAATCAGGATGTAAATACCTGATATACAGGATATGTGATATGTGACCCCCATGGGGATCTCCACCCACAGGTTGAGAACTAGTGACCTACAGTGCTGTTTCTTGACTTCCATTATGTTTTAGGCAGTTTCTTTGTTCTCTGTTGCACTAGGCTAAGTGGCTTGGGGTCTTTGGGGACTCTCTTAACTCCAGCTCTCAACTTCTCAACTGTAGGAATAGTGGAATTAGAAGCATGCATACGAACATCCCCTGCTTTAAATGGGTTCCTGGGATTTGAACTCAGGGCCTCAAGTTTTCACAGCAATTGCTTTGTCCTGAGCCAACTTTTCAGCCCACAAGTGGTTTTTCTAATAATTCTTTTCCACTTTCAGCTTTACATATTATATTACTGTGTAAATTCTCTTTTAATGGATACATTGAAGACTATTAGCCATTATACCACATCTGGCTACACACGAACATTTAAAATCTTAAAGCAAATTTCTTTCCAACACGCTCAACTTTTAATTTAGTGATAAAAGAGTATTTTTAAAGCACTGAGGAGACAATAGCACGTTGTGCCCTTTACCCTGTTGTGTCAATCCTATTATATGGTGTGTATTTTATCACTACATAGCATTCTACATTTATAACTAGAAAGGTCTTATGAATTTTGATTAGGTGTCTCAAAAGTACTACCAATTGTTAAGACTTGGATGCCCTAAGAGAGATGGCATAAGGAAACTGGGCACTGTTTGATGAGACAGTACCAGTAAACCAGGAGGTGCAACTGGAAGATTTGGAAAATGTCCGTGCTACAAAAGAAGAGAGTGAGAGAAAACCGATTTCTGATTTCATCATAATATTCACTAGAGAGAATCCTGCTCCATCCTTCAGATGTGTGGCAAGGTAGCTGGTGACTTCCATACCCGGTCTACAATTAGGCCCTTTATGAAAGTTCAAGGTCTACTCTCCATCTTTCCACTGCGTTAGCCAAACCTATGACCAAGAAGCCCAGAAGTCACCAGGAGTGGGGAGACTTTCAATAGGTTACCCTGAAAAAAGATTCATAGAGAAATGATTGGCACCTCGCCAGTGATGCCAATGGAAGGGTGTTGGGGAACAAGTGCAATAACCTACTTTTGGATTTAACATAAGAGACCTATGCTAATCAAAATTCTGATCTCATTCAAAAGGTACCCTTGCTTGACCCAAGTGGCCTTTTAAAAGACCCACACACCCCAATCCCCAACTAGTTCATTAGAATGGGTAGTTAGCCTTCTGGGAGGGGAGGGACATTATATATGTCAAAACAACACACCTAGAAATTTGACCCTGTTAAGACTGGTTGATTTGTTTCATTTTATCTGAGTGGTTTGCTCCTTTAAAGGGCAGAAGAGAGGGTGACATACGAGAAGATAAAGTAAGCTATCATTAGTAGCTAGAAAGTGATATTCCTCCCCCCAAACTGAAATTTAGCAGACGATTGTAGTGGATAATTTTAAAACGTAGACTTTTTCACAACTTTCCATCTTTGAATGCTATTCACTGGCTTGGACTTCTCCCTTCCATATCATTAGCAGAGACACTAATGATTAGACAAGTGTTTCACGTCAGGTAGTTAGAGAGAAGACAGAGTCAGAGACGAAATCTGAATAATCCGTGTACTGGAAAATCAAACCCCGGATAATCAGGACTGTACTGTACAGGCAATTAGGATTCTGTCCAGTTAAGAGAAATTTGTAATCCATTCAGTTTCAAGCTAGCGAACTCCCATTTCTCAAAAACTTGTATTTTGGCCTCCGATGGCTTAAAAAGTTCTCCTTACTAGATTGTCTCCAATTACAGAAATCCTTCCCAAGCACAGGGCTGCAGAAGTATATTAAACCTGCAGGGTACCATGTAGCTGGTGGTTTTACAGAGCTCTACAGCACACAGGAACCCGATGCATGATGTAACACTGCCAAAGCAATTCGCCGCAGTCTGATAATGATATTTGTTCAGATCACGAGGGTTGTCTTACATGGGGTATGTGGGTGTGTGGAGGTGGGGGAGTTATCTTTGAATAGAAGGCTCAAAATAATAAGCAAAAGGACCTAGAGATAAATTCGTATTTGAATATTTCCCCCAACTTGCAGCCTGCCCTCCAAACCACCACCACATGGGAACACGCGCTCGAGCACACACACACACACACACACACACACACACACACACACACACACACACACACACACACACACACACACAGGTAGGTCCACAGCAGACATCAGTAGCTCTCTGGTTCACCCAGCAGTAATAGAGAATAGCAATGATAGACTTGGGAACAGGACAAGCTTCGGCCAAAACTGACAGACAGAAGTTGACAGAGAAAATTCAGCTCTCCTCAAATACAAAGATCAACTTTGGTAAAGCGTCAAAATGCAACGAGCCCTTAACAATGAAATGGTAGTAATAGGATTGCATTAAACCATATACATTTAGTGAACACAAGGCAGCTTATGTGGCAGTATGGATTTGTTTGTTTGTTTGTTGTTGCTTTTCCTATTTTTGTTTTTTATTGCTGATTTTTTATCTAGGTAATTTAGAATCCTATACAAACACACAGAAGCAAAACAGTCAAATAAGTCATCCAGAAGAAAAAAAATCCCACCTACATTGAAGGTATAAGAGGAGAATTTCTGAGGCGTTGGGATATATATTTTTTCCCTTGCATTGTAATGCACTCAAGTGTATGAGTGATGCTTTTGTGTTTGATAATGTCAAGTGTGAATGTCATGGGCAGCCCCCCATCTCTGATGGTATTAAAATGGTGGGAAGATGAAAAGCTTGGAAAAGTAAATGGAACAAATTAAATTAAAGTGGCTAGAGGACACAAAAAGTCACCCATCTGCAGCTTGGTTCTGAGGCGACAGTGGCGACCCTGTCTACTTAAATGGGCTCATAAAACCAGCATTTCTGAGGAAAACGTGTACCACTCCTCTTACTTAATTGTGCTAATGATTGTTTTTGTTCCCTCTCATTGTGAAGTCCGCCAGATGCAAAGAAACACCTTAAAGGTTTACGCATGTGTTTATATGATGTAGTCAGACTAATGTCTATCACCGTGGTTGTCAGTCAAATGCACTAGGCAGCAGAGAGTTCAAGGTGAGGTATCCATGCTTTATAGACGGTAATTGACAACACGGGCAATTTGGGGAGGCAATTAACTCCAATAAATAAAGTATATACCTTTTCGGCGAGATGAAAACTCTCAAAGATCACACAAATCCATCATAATCAATGTCAAGAAACTGGAGATAAACCCAACGTGGATTGTATCCAGAGAGCAATAGCAGAGAGACAACACCACATGGCGAAGGTTTTCCTTACGAAGGTATGAGATAAACATTTGCATATCAAATCTGCCTTACTGAGGCCATGACGTCTACAGTAAGCATAAGACACCGCAATAATTACAGTAGTATCCACCTTCACTCTTCTCGGTTATATTTCTCGACTTTACTACCTGAGACCGGGCTAATGTAATGTCTCCTCTTTTCCTAACAACATACCTTTAAAGGTGAGTTAGTACTATAGTAGCATTGATAGCTTTAGAAGGTCGAAGTGTAACTGGAGAAGAGAGGTCATCTAGACAGATGTTTTCAGGGAATCCTGGGGAACACTTTGCTGTGCAGATTCACAATTCCATCATCCCTTCCTTACTCCCATACCAAGTTTCAACCTAGTCTGCAAACTGCTACATGGCTTTCCCTTGGGCATCCAAAATTCGTCTGGTCCTTCAACGCCCATTCCTGCAGTAGTGTCCCTCATGGCTTGGGGTCTATGTTTCCCACACGATCCAGCTGATGGTGCTGTCCCACAGTATCTCATGCCTTCATCTTCTCTATTTCAAGCCAGGCCCTCAGCCTACTCTAGCCTATTCTTGCCCGCTCTGCCATGGGACAGAGGGAGGGGCTATTTGGTATATTCACCATTTCTCTTCAGGTCTATACTGTGCCTTCTATTTCTATAAAGATGTCAGTGAGGGGCAGGCATTTCTCATTGTTAGGCAACATTGGGCGTGTTTTCTTCATGGTGCTTTTGATACAGGAAGTATTTTCTAGACGGTATGGGGATTGGGGAGGGGGAAGAGAGGTACAAACAAAAACCAGAAAATACGATCTCGCAGCAAAGGTAAGGCTTTCCTTTTTTAAAGAAAGGAACAAAACAAGCCAACTACTACACATCAGACAGAATATACATGTATATCAAAGAAGGACAAAGCTGGAATGTCCTTACCCCAGTGGATTTCTAGTGCTAATTACAAAAATAAATGCAGTTGACACTCATGCCTTTTAAATATAAAGTCTTTCCTCCCAGAAATGAAAAAAAAAGAAAAAAGAAATGAATGGGGATTGTGATATTAAAACATCCTATGGAGCACTTCACACCTCAGGAATGAAAACTGCAGAAGAAATACTTCAAACGCAACAGGGACATCCAGCAGCACAGAGCCACGTCTGCCTACAGGTAACAAAAATCCAAAAGCCATCCAACGTAGGTCAGACTCGGCTTCTGTGTGAATGTGAGGGAGGAAAAAAAAATACACGCATCCCTTCTCCATTGAAATCGGTTAATTGATCATATCTAAAAATAAATATTCCCATAGACAGAGGTCATTGGTTGCTTGAAATTGCATCAGTTCGTGTCTGGGTACTAGGATCCTGGGCTCCCCTAGGATGTCCTTGTCACTTTGTCAGAATGATTACCGGCAGAGTAGTTCCAGCGTGGGCCCCCTCAGCTTCTGAGCGCTTGCTTCTGTTTGCTTTTGCGCTTCCGTTTCCCCCATCAGGCCGTGTGGCTTTTGCTTTGTCAGTCTGGCACTTAATATCCAACGTTAACTACATTTCCCTTTCTGAGGAAAACCCTATTGGGCTAATTTTTCAACATCATACAATGAAAGAACTTCAGTGACAAACCATGTAGGTTTTCGATTGTTTTTTTTTTATTATTATTAAAACTGGTACATCTATTAAGAACTTAATATTCAGTGGGAAAACAGTCTCAGAGCAATGAAATTCTATTACTTTAGAGGTTGCATGCTTTTAATTTCTTAATATTTCATTACTTGTTGGCAACTGGTGCATATTTTTATAATGCGTTTGATCATTACTCTTCTCGGGGCTCTATTTCAGCTCTTCCTCTGACATCATATTTGCATGTTAAAGGGTTTTTGCATTCAGGGATGGAATGTTCTGAATAGCAATGTGCAGCTAACTTGATTTAAAAAAAAAAACCACGAAAACCAGCAAACAGACGTCATATATAGGGCCCAAGGAGGACAATATTGTCATTTACAAATCGAAATCAAGTTTGAATAGCTTTCTATAGAACGACATAAAAGGTAATGATTCAATATAATTCATTAATTAGCAAATTAGTTTGGAGAGAAAGGCTCTGCTTCTTTGCCTCTTGTAAGTCTACTGTTTTTTCTTCTCTTCCTGTGGGGGGTGGAAATAATCTTTTCTTTGCTCTCCAGCAACATCTACTGGAAAAGTCAGAAAAATGCTATTTATATGAATCAGATAGTTTGAGTAGGGATACCACTGATAGCCATCCTTGTGCCAGCCGAGCTGCCACTGGGTGCCAGGGCAACTCCCTGCGTGCACTTTAGTCCCCTTTCCTTCTCAAGGAGAGAGACAGAGGCTCAAGTGGTGGTAAATGGGCCAGGAACAATTTAAAATGTATCACTGCCTCACCTCGAAGAAGTCATTTTCATATAAAAAAGTAGAAAATATATGTGATAAAGTTACAGCACCCAGGCATATCTTCTGAACCTGTACCACTCACTTAAGACATAATTCTCATAGTCAGGAAAAAAAAAGAGAACAAAAATATGATAATAAAAAAGAAAAAGAAAAAAGAAAAGAACCCATCAATATTTAGGTGTACCAAGCGTCAGAAAAGAGTTCCTTCGAGAAAGCAGCACAGAGAAAGGATTCTGAGGAGAGCTACTTTACGATTTTTGTAGAGTTTCTTAAGTTCAAGAGGAGAAAAACTACGTGAGGCTATTTTTTTAAATTTGCCAATGCCCACCATACATCTACACAGCATCCCACGACTGCATTGCTTTTCCTGGTTCACATCTCTCTCTGTAATCCAATCCACAGAAAATAATTCCGTTAGCCTGCCCCTGTACCAGGACCTTCCCAGGAAACTCCTACCCGGGATAAACTCTGGATGTTGTCCAGACGTTGTCTGACCAGAGCCCTTTCCACTTGTTCCCCAGTGCCCAGTACTGAGCCTGTCCCCGTATCCTCTCAGGGCTGGAATCATGAGCTGCACGTATGAGATACCATTAGGTGGGTCTGACAACACCAGACACACCAGCTCGAGGTGTTAAACAGCCAGTCCAGTTTGGAAACTAAGCGGAAAAAAACATCCTATCACGACACAAAAATGCACGAAATACCATCTTTCTGTGCTCGCCGAATTCCACAAAGCCATGGGAGAGCAGTTCTTTCTAGGGCCAAGCCTAGAGGCATTGACATCACCTTTCCATATTCCGTTCCCGAGAAGCATTCTCTTTAATCGAGCAGTACACTTTTAAGGCACTTGCCCCTATGCCCACCAAGGCAATTTAAAAAACGAACTTAGATATGTCAGGGAACGCTTGTCAAATACCTAGATAGAACTCAGATTCCAGTCACACTTAATTTCAAAAGTTGGCCTATTCGTATTTTTATTTTTCCATTCTCAAATATCAGTTCATTCATGCCGGCCATAATTTCATCATTTTTTTTTTAAACAGCAGAGGCAACGGACACAAAATCCACAAAAGAGCGAGATTACCAGCAAATAGCCCAAACTTTAAAAACAACATCTGCGGCCGCAAACTCCCTGTGTGGAGAGATTCAAGGATAGGGCATATTCTCTGTTTGTTCGGTGTGAAAATAGATACCAGCCCTTTAAAGCTTCATCCCAGAGCTTTTCAAAGGACAAATGCCACCAGATATAATCCAGAGTTCCCATTCATAGCGCACAAAAGGAATACCCATTTAAAGCTACCTCTTGAAGAGGACTACAGGTATCCTAGATTTACGGGCTTAAATTAAAGTTCCGACTTGAGTCTCATAATTAGCCCCCTCTGTCATTAAGGGGTTTCAAATCCAGAAAGCTTTATCCAACAGCACTTCTAGAGTTAACTCCCCCTCCGAACTGTCATAACTCGGTTCTCCTAATTATTTACCGGATGCCTTTCTAAGGCGTGCCCTCACCTGAGGTTTTAAGTTCATATTTCATTTGGGACAACACTTAGTCTCCATTTAGAAACCGTCAACCTGCCTCAGGTTCAGGAGATCCAAGACGTGCCTCACCCACAAGACCCAAGCCAAACACACCCAAGCAGCCAGACTTAAATAAACTCTGCCCTTTGCCGATACCTCCGGTGAGAAATTATTATAACGCATCAGAAGTTCAGTTAGACGAAAAAATTTCAAATGCCATCTGTCTTCCCAGGGCTTAAGTCCTGGAGTTCAAAAACAGTATCAATTGAATTATTTTCCCCCCTTCCCTTAGCTGTTTAGAATTTAACGTAATGCAAAGTGCTATTCTGATCAAAATCCTCTTTCTCATCTCTCCCCTTTAATAAAAGGGAGGAAAAAAAATCATTCCATATAAATGCATTTACTATACAAATCTATTTTCAATTGAATTTGCTGCATGCTCTAATTCATCAAAATTAATACAGGTACTTTCTATGTTAAACAAAAGGAAGCCGACTGAAAAATCGGCTTCTGCTGCAGATGCCTTTCTCAATTACAAAACCGGTGAAAACAGAAATTTAACTAAGCCACTCGGTCAAACCCTCCGATCGGCGCTCTTACCTGCCTCAGCTGAAGGCTTCCTTCCCTTGTTAGCAGTGTGCAGCATCGCTAGCTCGCTCCAATCCTCACCACGGACTCAAATTACACCACCGCTAAGTCCACCCCCTCGCCTTTCCCTTCTCTGCCTTCTTTCCTTTCTATTTATTTTTCTTTTTTTCCCTTTCCTTTCCTTCCTTTATTATTATTTATTTATTTTTCTTTGCCAGCGAGAAAAATACTTATTGAGAGTGATTAGTTTTTGTTGTCCCTTTTAAGTCCCTCCTGCAGGAAGGAACAGGGGAGCAATGTGACGCCACCTTTTAATCTTTTGTAAGAGTGAAAAGGCAGAAAAGGAACGCTCGATCAAGCTGAGCTGCACACATGACTAAAACTCGCTGGAGACGCTGCTGCTTGCTGCCTGGCGAAAGCACCGCTAGGCTTGAGTGTAAGAACAGAGAAGAGAGGAGTCGATGGAATGTGACAACGTATGTGCATCAAAGGCAGGGGGAGAGAGAACAATGAGCAAGGGAAGACAGCGAGGAGAGGGAGAGATGGAGGGAGAGGGAGGGAGAGAGAGGGAGAGCAGAGGGAGAGACAGGGAGAGAGAGAGAGAGAGAGAGAGAGAGAGAGAGAGAGAGAGAGAGAGAGAGAGAGAGAGAGAGAGAGAGAGAGAGCACGATACACACACGGAGAAAAGATAGAGCGGGTTTCAGGCAGGGACTCTGAGAATAAAGCCACAGCGCGGTGTCTGGCAGCTTCTGTTTTTATCTCAGCGAGCATGATCCGCGGCCTCTCTCATTTAGAAACACATCCGTGTATCTTCCAGGTTTGAAAACTGAGATAATCGCAGTGTGTCTCTGCTTTTTGTCTGATTGGCATTTAACTGTGCGGTGTACCTGTGATTTTTTTTTTTTTATTTTTTTAAGGATGCATTTGTGTGCAATTTATTTCGCATATTTATTTATGTAGGCAAAAATGAAAGCTGCTAATTTCTACGGCAATTTGCAATGTAGTTTTACTGCCAGATGGAAGTCTACTTACCATAACTGCTGACAAACTGCCACGGGTAAACAAAAGAAGAAACAAATGCTTCGTCTTGGTAATTGTCTTAAAAAAAAAAAAGGAGCCCACCCTAAAATATTAGCACTTGCAAAAATAGCGTTCCTTGGCTCAAGTTTAAAAGGTGATTTTTCTCCCTTAGTTTTTAGAAAGAAAGGCACAATAAACGGGAAGGCATGACGTTTGAAGGAAAGGTGTTAGGGAAGAAGCTATTAAGAATGTGCACACCTAAATTCTCCCTGGTTTCCCTCCAAATGGGATGACTGGTGGCTTTCTAGAGTCCTGGGGCAGAGTTTTTGTGGCAGTATTTACCACGCACTCACACTGCATCTTCCTGCCTTCCTGTACTATTTTAAAGGAGGTTCCATTTTTTTTTTTTTAAAAAAAAAAACACAAAGTAGCAAAGAAATGATTTGCCCATTCAAATCGCTTCCAAGGCTGCCTCCCAAGCTTTGGTTCATTTCCACTGTTCTCTAGCCACATGGGGGCCGGGATTACACAGTTAAATTCCCTCAGTGACCTCTTTTATAAGGATGTAAATTGCTGATTCCAAGGTCAAGTATTTGGTAGAAGTTAGTTATTGTTGAGATGACTCCTGTTTTCCCAGGGTAACCCGAGCCAATGCAGTAGTGAGCTGGCAAGAAGAGGAGACGCCCAACCTTTCCATAGACCATCTCCTCAGAATGATGTTTCTCTCATGTCAGAAGGTAAATTCCTCGAGCCCCACTTAGAACACTTACCAATTAAAAACAAAACGAAACCGAAACAACAGTAACAAGAAAGCCCAATAGTCCATCTTTGAATTTCTACCACGTTAGAGCCTACAAGTCTGTCTGTGGACCCTCAGCACCTTGTAGTTCGGAATTCCTGTGTGAACCAGATACAGAATGAGGATTGGCCCAAAAAGAATAAAACGCTCTTGCCTGCCCCAGTCACAATGTTGTATTCAAAGTGGGCTTGCTTAATCTTGTTAAAGCCGGGGAGCATAACTCTTTTTATGCTTTGCCAATAGGAGGATTGTGCTTGGACCCAAATAAATAAGAACCCCATCTTGGACACACTCAGATGTAACTCTACTGATCATTAAGACAGTAAAAAAAAAATGGAGTATACACAGTGGCTGAACAGAAGGCTGCTGGCCAGAGGACAGAGGGCTCAGATTGGAAGAGAAGCTGTAAGGTCCCTCCCTGCTTTCCGAAAGGGTTGAATTCCAAACTCTCCACAGGATTTTTTTTCCCGGTGCATATTGAAAGCAGCAGCCTCAAAGGGACATTATTGATACAGGCTCTAGAGTTAAAATTAACTTTATACAAGGGAATGAGTGGACTGAGGAATTTTCTGACAGTAGAAATAAAGACCCGGCTACTACAAGGTTACATCTATTTCAGCGTCGCAGACGTGGGGGCATGGAGGAGACTGGGGCTTGTTGAACAGGGAGAGCAAATGACAGTCAATGAGAGATGAAAAGAAATCAACTCAAGGCAAGGCAAAAGAGATTTCTTAAAGCTCTAAATGGCCACCAGTGGTGTTCCTCACCTTGATCACATATGCAGTGAGAAGGTAGGTAGATATCGTCTATAGCTTATTAGATAGGATATTTTCTCAAGATCTCTTGAATGAGGGTGGGCTACCAGAGGTTAATATTTCTAACTGGAGTGTGACTTTCTATAGGATGTCTTCACACTTACCCGCTTAGACTGTGGCTTAGATACCGGTGTTTACGTTCCCGGTTTCCCAGCCCCAGCTACCTGCTTGCTGTGTGACCTTGACCAAAATCATTTTTTTCTTTGTGGATAACTTCTCGTCTTACAATGAACACAAACCCTGCATCTCACGGCCTGTCTCTAGGAATACAGAGTGCGTGTGTTGGGTGTGGAGTTCGCTCTTAGCACACAGCACACAGCTTTCGCATGGCAACCTCTGCACTGTTAGGAAATCCTCTCAACTCCTTTAACATTTTAAAAATGGAAAACATAATATTTAATCGCCTCAAAATGGATGACACATGAAGACTTCTTTCCACTCTGACCTTCCTTCCACGATCCAGTTATTGACACTGCCCTCTGGGTCTTTCCACTTGAATAATGCACTTAAAACCCAACAAGTTCTACAACCAGACCAGCGAATCTGCCCTCAAAGCAAGCTTTCTCTCCAAATGTCCCCATCAGTGTGAAATGTAAAGATCTCGGAGACAGTCTCAGTTCATTTCTTTCCTTTGTCTGCCATCATTCAAGTTCCTGCACCCGCCAAACACCACTCCCACATTTTTCAAAGATCTTGAGGCTTCATTTCCAGACCCCAGACTCGTCCTGATTTCTGCTCTGTTCCAGCTCCTCTCTCATGCAGTCCTTCTCTGGCTGTGCCGAGAAGCAAGCATGGAACAGACATGCAGTATCCGCCCTGAGGGCATTGCCAGGGCCCTGCCAACTCCTACATCAGATTGTAACACCATCCCCTTCTCGTCTCAAGAAGGCACTTCAGATCCCAGTGAAGGAGAGTGACATTATTCTAGGTGTGACCTTGAATCAGCTCTAACATATAAAACAGCTAATCTGTGGCACACCAGCACTTTCCTATTATCGCCCTGTTAGTTGAGACACCTCTCCCCCTGTCATGACACAGCTTATTGAAAACAACCATTTGAAGAGGTTTTCTTTCTTCTCCAATTCATCCCTCGCAAGCCAGAATAACCTTCTTAAAATGCCACTTTGAATGACATCTGTTCCCAATAGTTATTGATCGGCCAATTGAAAGTCTGTTTTATTTCATTATCTTACGTATCGGCTTAAAAAAAAAATCATCAAAGGTTCACAATTCCCTGGAGAATAAAGTGCAGATTTCTTTGCTACACATTGAGTCACCTCTGTGGTTTGACACTGACTATTCCTGTAAATGCCCTATCGCTGCCACAGAAGAGCTTGTCTCCCCCCCCCAGCCCAACGCATCTGCAAGCCCTCACAGCTGCACACAGAGCCCCAGTTCTCTTAAGAGGGCCACCCTCCACCCCAATCTTCTTCACGGCAGCATATTTAACTGCAATCTCTTGATCTAAGACCAGAACAGTTACAAGTCCTCCGAAAAGATGCCCTTGACCTTCCTGGTTTACAGCAGTGAAATTGTTTTAATCACAGTAGCTATCCAAGGGCCTAGGAAGGGTGGCATATATCATAATTAGGAGCTTGGCTTTGGACTTTGCCCTAGGTCCAAATCTTGACCCTGGAATTTGCTTCCTAATTGTGGAACATTGGTTAAATTCTGTCTCCTCTAAACCTTACTTTCCTCATTTATAAAATATGGTGAGGGCTTCGTTATCTAATACATGAGGAAGAATATGCACAGTTCAGATCTAGAACGTATACAAGAAGGAGCAGTTAGCAATTGTACAAGTGCCCCTAAGTCAAAGGGACTTATGACCTCCAATTTCTAACCCTCGCCACGCCCCAATGAAGGGCTGCTATTAGAACCATTTTACAGAACTAGAACTGAGGGCTGGCAAAGGAACTCACCAGACGTTGCACAAGTAGCACGAGGAAGAACCATACCCTTGCCTTTCTGCCCTCTAGGCTTTTGCAAATCTGTCCCGCTCACCCAGACCCTACCCTAAGAGCACATTTGCTTGTGGACAATGTTTCTAATTCAGGTGGTGGACAATGTTTCTAATTCAGGTGGTGGACAATGTTTCTAATTCTATTCTAAATGAAAAGAGAGCGGTCTTCATGTTTGAAATGTCTCTGCATTTTCAGTGCCTTCCATAAATCTTTGAACAAAGTAGCTTGCTTACTCGGTAAATGCTTGTTGCCTGCTTGATCATCTGTACTCGTGGGGATTAAAGTTTTCCACCGCATTGAAATTCAGGGACACTATTTCGTGAGGAAATGGCTTCATCATGAGCCATCATTCATGAACACCATCATAATTATACAAAATAATATAAAAGACAAACATTACATGTGAATGAGCCCCCAGAAATGAGTGGGAACCACGTCAGAGAATCTCTAGGAAAATAATGTTGGTGGACCTGGCTCCTTATATGTGGTATTTATACTCTGCCAAAACCATACCTTTCAGACCACCAATCCCAGGCACGGAAAGGGGAAGGTTAATAGTGGAAAATCGTCCTTTGAAGGTTGCACAGAAAGTCAAGAGCAACCAATCAGACACTCACAGCATTTGGTAACCTTTATTTCTTCTTGCTAAATAAAAGCAATAATTACCTTCTCATTTACCTTCTCTCTGGATAAGTCTACATAATTCTAAAACAACCCAGATCGGTGTAAAAAAAAATTCAGGTGACCAACCTGTCTTCTGTGTACGCGGCACCAAACAACATTGTTGAATTTTAAACAAGCTGAATAAGTGCTGTAAGACATATGCATGAACGTGTACATGAACACATGCACACAGAGACAGAGAGACAGAGAGATACATGTATAAGCCTAGTTTCTAATGTATTTTTGTATTAGTGGGAAAGGAAATGCTCTATGTTCCCATCATATCATAATCATTGGTGTAAATATCTGCAAATGGTTCAGTGAGTGAGGATTCTTTCGCTGTTATTCATTTCTGTGTTCATGTGAGGGGCACAGTGAGCTCTAAGTACCGATGGGTTTGATGGGTGAATGAGGAGTAAATTCTCTTCTTCCCCAGTTTTGCCTCTCTGCACACTGTCCTTTCACACAGGATTTGTTTTATGAGATATATGCTACTGTTTGCTCGATATAAAATTCTCTTAGCTTCAAAGAATCCTTTTTAGATTATGTTAGCTCACGGTAAATTCTCTTCTCTCAAATTTCAAAGCACCCTTTGCCTGGAACATTTTATTACATATGATTTTACAATTAATCTTACCTTGCCACTGAAGATGCCATGGAGTTGGTGAGCTATTTTTCTTCTAATAATTCTAGGTCACTTTTGCTGGATTCATATCTTATTTCCCACACATTGATTTCAAGTGTCCTGAAGGCTGAAAGCATTGTGTTTATTTTCTGTATAATATATATTGCTATGCCTTTGAGTATTACTGGGTACTTAGGTTTGGGTTTTTCGCCGAACATCTTGATAGGTATGCAATTAAGTCCTTCAGAAATTATGGGAAGAAACTTATCATACAGTGCCTGGCCTTTAAGATTTTGCCAGAATACATTGGGAATAGGAGCAAGACTGCATAGCATTTATTTTAGGTGTCTTACCTTAATTATTAATTATTATTGTTAATTATTATTAATTGATTAATAATTAATATTTCAATATATGTGTATATATACACACATATATAATATTCTCTCTTTGTCTTTCTGTCTATTTGTGTGTGTGTGTGTGTGTGTGTGTGTGTGTCTGTGTGTAGGGAGGATGGGGTTCAGAAGACCAACTTACAACTTGCAGGAGTAGGTTCTCTTGTGGAATCCAAGACTCAACCAAGTCATCGGGTTCCCTGACCGAGCAATCTCATTGGCTCCAGTGGGTATATCTTTGAGCACATGCTTTGAGTCGACCACTGTTTAAGAACATGTCATACTTACCTCATCCCATCAAATTAAGACTCTCATGGAGGAAGCATTAGTAAGGTGGCCTCTGGAAGACAATGGCTCTTCCTCATCATTTATACATTAGTTGGAAGTCAGCTCACACTGACCCGTCAGAAACTAGTCTTTAGAGAAAGGTTTTCTGGATTCCAGTGGGTCTCTTCTGTGGGTCATTTCTGGCCAATTATACATTCATCTCCTAAGGGAGGTTTGTTTTTCCTTAGGGTGACCGTGACAGGAAAAGGATAGGGCAGAATGAGTCTCATCCTAACAAGCCTTTCTCCTCTGACAAAAGGAGCTTTCTTAGGGAGATTTTTCACCCACATAGCGCTTGTGTCGTCACTGGAGACTCACGCTAGTGGAACTGTCTATAAATGACTGCTTTTCAAAATGAAAATAACAAACATTCTTCAAAACGGAACAAAAATAGGACATAACCTTTGAAGTTTCAAAAAATGCCCTTAATGTATCTTTATTTATAAAGATAAGATAATTCATGTCCATTTTCATATCCATTTGCGAAGTAGGAATGAGCACATAACATAATTAAAGGTTTGCGTTATAAATAGTTTTCTTAAATTAGCTTATTGAATATTGTAATTATGTCATATCTTATTTAGCCAATTAAAAGCAATTATTTTGCTTATAAAATTGTGCACATTAATTACCACGTTCTGGCATCTTGGCTTTTGTCTGTGGATCAGAAGTCTGTCTTGCCTATTTTTCATTTCTGTCTCGCGTGGCGATTTGAACAAGCCCTTACGTGAGAGCCAAAGCAGCAGCTTCCTAATCATAAAGCAAAAAATGGAAAAAAAAAAAAGCCAATCAGGAGAGAAGCTCAAATCTCTGATTCCAATGGCGGACCGAATAGAGCTGGCCTCAATGAAACTCTAAGTAAGAATTTATGTTCCTCTCCATTGAGTTGAACACAGGCTTTGGTGGACTGTTTGGTTCTTGTTACTGATGTTTTTCAATATGGAGCATTTGAAAGCATCCAAACAGAAGTTGCACAGTGATCACAGCCTTGAACATATTCATCAGGAAAAAAAAAAAAAAAACCACGCATCCGCTGCTGTGGGTTTTCTTTTTCCCGGTAACCAGTGGGCTGCACTCTTTGCCAGCTTCTTCAATACTCTCACCCATGACAATCACAAAAGCAATTCACAGCCTGACTTATCAGATAGTTCTGTTTTACAATAATCCGGTTGCTATTTGTAAAATCCAGGATAAAACAGTGCAATTTCTGATGTTGAATATCTGAAAAGTTCCGGAAGCTGTGCAGGCGAGATATGCACTAAAATCTGTAATGCGACGGAATTACAACAGACAGACATTCTGGAGGGTGCGTACTCTAGTGCATCTCCGGGTGCATGGCATTTTGTGGTGCTAGCTTGGAGATTTGCAAACAAATTCTGCATTTAGACTGACTGGTCCTTCCTTCATTTTCCTTTATCCCTGAATTTAACTCTTGCATTACACACACACACACACACACACACACACACACACACACACACACACACATATATATATATAAATCTATCTATCTATCTATAGATAGATAGATAGATGAATGTGTATGAAAGTTCTCTTAAGAAGAATTGCACCCCCCTCCCCCAACAATAATTGCTGAATTACTCTTTCCAGAAGAAAATGAGCGTAAAGATCTCAATTAAGTAATTTCTTTCACAAGCTGGTTCCTAAATCTCTCTAGAAGTTTTATGAAAGCAATGTCTTTCTGATGAGAATCTAACACACGTGCACACACACACACAGAGTAGTGCTTTTAATGGCTGGCAAATCCCCTGTAAAATGGGGCTTATGCAGTAATAAACAAACAAACTACTTTCCTAGTCATTAACCGAGACGGATGTCAAAGGCTACTGTCGAGGATAACACCCCCCCCCCCTTAAAGAACAGAGGCATTGGTTCAAGCCTCTGGGGGTGTTTTTATAGGCATGCCTTACTGCACGAAGGAAATGGGAAGCTCATGTACCACTGAGAGGCAGTATAGTGCAATAAAAAGTTATCATATTTCAATCCCCGATCAGCCACCATCTGAATATATGACACCGTTCAGTTCTTTTTTTAAACCTATCTCACCCTCTCTATCCAATAATTGGGACTACTACTATCTGCCAGTTTGTGATGTGGTTAATAAAATGTATCAGCATGCTTACAAAGGCAGAGCTCTTAAGCCTCTCTTTGTGCAGTTAAGAACGTCCAAAGGAAAGAAAAAAAAAGAAGCCCTTAGAAACTATATTCGAGATGCCAAGGGTTCTGAAGACAGCCACCATCCATTGCTGGAGTGATGTAATAAACCAGTCAGTTAGCCATGCTTGCCTGCCTCTGCCCTGAGTGCCATCGCTCTGAAAATGCTCAGTAAATATCAGCCGATGATGGCACAGACAGGGTGCCACGGACAGTCACATTGCGCTAAGTGAATTACTAAGTTTACGATTGTCAGAAAACTCATTGAGTAATTATGGGCAATAAAAGAAGCCCAGCCCTGACCTCATTTACTTGGCCATGATACCATCTCATGCATAGTAAGAACACCACCCCTCTCTGGAAGTGTAACGGCCCTGTCCTCCCTCAAGACTTGGGAGAATAAAAATAAGGTCAGGCTGAAGAAAAAAAAAATTGGAATTTGCATACTTCTTAACACCTTCACTGTCACCACTCTGGTGCAGCCCACCCTCCTTTCTTTTCTGGATTATTCGAAAGCCTTCCAACTGGTTTCCATTGTCAACTTCTGGCTCCCCGTGGCTGATTTGCTCTGACGCAAATGTATCCAACCCTTTCATATCTGTGTGCTTGTATGGTTCTCTCCTACACTGGCTATGTGATTGGTCTTAACACTGTTCAAATGGGGCAGCTGCCATAGAAGAAAAACTTTTCCGGGCCTCCTAGAAGACGAAAATACCGTTTCAGTTTCTCCACGGAATTCATCCCTCATGTGACCCATCAGCAGGATAGAACTGTAAGTAAAGCAAAACCAGCAAAAGATGCGTCTAGGGAAAACACCAACATCGGAGACTCGGAATCATGCCTCAACGCTATTTCAAGCCACCGAGTTATGATACAGTTTGTTATCTAGGGGTGATAACTGATGCGAGCCCCCTAGTGATTAGTTGCAATTTAGCAACAGTGTATCTTTTTCTAATGAGCATCAGATACTCTCACACCTCAGCTGGAGCTAGCCAGCAGTTCCTTCTGTCCTGAGACTTTTGAGTGTCTCAGACATGCTCTGATCGCCCCTTGTGTTCCGAGGCCTAGTGCCTCCTCATCCTTCCTTTGTTCTCTTCCACTCAGCTTCACCAGTCTCTAGGGACTTCCCTGAATAGGGGTTAGTCTTGCAGACTCCTAAATGTGCTCCCCGCAATGTCATTTTTCACAGGGAGGCTACCCCAATCAGCCGGTTAATAAATGAATCATGTCTCACCTCCCACGCCACACCTCCATATACTCCCTCCCATACACTTGATATTTCTAAACCATTATACAGTAAACTAATTTTAGTCCACGTCTGACGGCTTATACCACAATGCACACTCTAAGATGACTTCCTGTTGGGCACTTATACTTAGAACCTTGTCCACTGTGAATGAAAGATTTGACAGATATTTGATTAAATCACATCGTAAGCTCTTTTAGATTAAGATGCTCAGAGAAACATATTGGGGTATCCTTATTAAGTGATAAGGTAAAGAGTATATAGACTCTGGAAGGATAGCGAGCTAGCGTGACTTACAGAGATGCAGATGTAACCTTGAGGACAAAAAGGCAGAAGGTCAAGATGATATTTTAGCGTGTAGTTATTAGTAGGTGGAGCAGGTGGTAGGAAGAACCCCATTCAAAACAAAACAAAACAGGAACCCGGCACCAGGGCAGGCTTTTGGGAAAGGTTATGACTTAACATAAGGGATGGAAAACTAAAGAAGCTTCCTAAGGGTAAGCTGGATCTATTTTAGGACAGAAAATCTGTGTTGTGTTTGTACGACACCCGCAAGCAATGCCCCAAACAATACAAAAGAAATGTGTCCAAGGCGTTTCTGTTACACGCTGTTGTCAGGGCCAAGACTATACACCAAGCCAGTACCTACAGCCCTATGGCAACACCACAGTTCTCTGACATGTATGCTCCATATGTGTGAAAATCACGAGGTTCTTCTGTTTCTTTATAAGTGGGCTCCTGATGGATTTGTCTGCCATTTCCCTGTCGAAGCACCAAATACGGGCTCCTACTTGAACACTTGACTTTGTATGCTCTTCATGGAGAGAGAGAGAGAGAGAGAGAGAGAGAGAGAGAGAGAGAGAGAGAGAGAGAGAGAGAGAGAGAGAGAGAGAGAGAGAGAGAGAGAGAGAGGTATCCATTTAGCATACACAAAGTTCAACCTGGCTGGGCAGTCTTCAACACTCAGCAAAGGTGTGCACTCAGGAATCTCTCTTCAGAGAGGCCAGATCAGACCCGGGATGACTTAACTTTACTCCATGAGCCGCAATCTTCATGCAAATCTCTTTAGACGTTCTATGTCTTCTTAATGACCCATACTTCATTTTTATTCTGATACTCAGCAATTATTTATCATCCAGGATCATATTTGTATTGTTTATGGCAACCATGCCAATTGCTAGGAGGAGGAAAATGCCTTTTGGGTCAACTAGATTCTTCTCTGTGTGTGGAATAAAGGACGCTAGCTTCTTAGAGTTCTTAATACACAGCTGCCTGTGTTCAATTTACCTAAAAATGAAAATTGCCAAAGAGCAACGATTGTGGGAGATGCATGGCTGGATGCCGCCACTGCCCGGCACACAGGCCGATGGATGGAGCCCTCGGAGTTACTGAGAGCTTGCTAACTCGCTAGCTACCGTGAGTGGCTAGAGCTGGCCCTGTCCAACAGCACATCTCTGGCCCCTCCCTGGCACTTCAGCTGCTCCACTTAGTAATTGTGGCCTCTTGTAAAACCCAGACACCACTGGACACAGCTCTGATTCCAGCCTAGGCGGAGAATGAAGCCATAACCTGGTGCTAGAACTCAGGTTTTGGTAACTGTTCTAATGTATGCATTTTAGCATCTGATCCCACTTAACATGCAATATTTACTTCGGGATTTGGGGTGGGGGAAATGTCATTCAAGAACAACAACAACGACAACAACAACAACAACAACAACAAAAATCTTTTAGCTTAATTACCAAAGATGTAAATGTGGTCTCACTTGCAGAATAAAGTTTCTCTTAACAATGAGGTGTAAATTGGTGTGTGCCTACTCTGTTCACAGTCGGAATAGAACCTAACACTCGCCTCCTCGCCCTTTTTTTTGCAATAGAACTTGGGAAACAAATGTGTCCTTGGAAATTCCTGTAGCATTTCTGATTTGCTAAGACAGAGAGAGAGAGAGAGAGAGAGAGAGAGAGAGAGAGAGAGAGAGAGAGAGAGAGAGAGAGAGAGCAAGCTAAGGGTTTCGTGCTGTACCCTTCTACCAGCTGCAAGGACATTTATTTTGCATTTCTAGCATCTGTATTGAACTACGGCTGGAGGTTACACGGTTTAACCTCAGTTCTCTGGCCTTAGAAGTTCAGTCTTCTGCAGATTTTCCTCTGTCCCATCTTTTGTGGTCTCCTGCATATCCTCAGATGGAGTGAAATTAACAGGAGAAGCCGTATGTTATTGGTACAATGATCTTGGGCCCTGGGGGATTGAAGGCTCTATTCTTTCACTTCTGATGTTTTACATTTCAAAGAGCCCAGCTCTCTTTGATATTAAAGAATGAAATGTGCAGTGTAATTGTTATTGTTTTATGACCTTTAATAGGTTAATCAGGCTGCATCAGGTTCTCCACTGGGTGACTCGTTGCACAAGAAATGATTCTCCTCGCAGTCGAAGGATTCTGACAAAGGGGCTCAACATTAATATTTGAGGGAATGACGGTACACTGGTGTCTAAATCCTGAAGAAAGCACAATTACTTTGCTTACCTTAAGTCCTCCATGAGTAATAGAGAACCTGTCAGCTTTTACTGGTATTGACATTTTGGGCAAGATCATACTTCGTTGCTGTGTGCAGGGGTGTCTCATACATTCTGGGACATTTAACAACATAATGGTTCTCTGTCCATTAGCTGTCAAGAAAAGTCCCTTCCCTGCTGTACCTCATTCTGATGAATGACAATGTAGCTTGTCTACACAATGCCATGCCTCAGGAAACAAAATCTACCCCAATTGAGTAGAGAATGGAATGGGGGTAGATGGGGCTGGACTCTACTCCTTTAGGGTATACGATACCTAGAATCGACTATCTTAAATGATACTTAATAAAGCAGTAGCTGATATTTATCAAGAACTCTCACCCTAAACCAATTAGCACTATGCTGACAGCTTTCAATGTTGGATCTCATTGGATTCCCCTAACAAACCCATGTGAGAGTAATTATGTCTTGCAACTTACATGTAAAGAAACTGAGGTGGATGGGGATATAAATAATTTACTCAAGAGCATTCGGCTGCAAAAGCAGAAGTTCTCAAACCCTTCCCTGCTTGGTTTAGTCCCTATCTTTGAGGTTAGAAACTGAGTATGCAAAGAAAATGTATTGAGAATTGATTGAGTACCTTTGTGGTCAGGACTTGTACCTACAAGTGATACAAGAGCACGATACATATCCTCAAGCAACATACACAAAACAATAAGTATAATATAGGAATAAATACCTGGCCCTGGATAGTTCAGATATGGAATGTCTTAGGCTGCCACATCTCAGCCTTAATGGGACTAGGAATCACCAGGGTCTTATTAGAGCACAGGTTCTTCTCCCAGAGGTAGGGGCTGCATGAAACCTGGACTTCTGACTTTCTAACCAGCCCCTGGACAAGGGTGTCACCAGTCTAAACACCTCACTCTAAGCACGTAGCCTTTAGCACAGGGAGAAATGTTGTTTCATGCTTTTCGAAAGTGAGGTTCCACAGATTGTATCTGGAATGCCAAGAAAGCACCAACACAGAACAGAAGGGGGAGGAGGAGGAGGTGGGGATTGCCTTGGCTGTGAGAGCCACACTTGTCTCTCAGCCCTTCCCTTGGAACATCTATGCAGTGCCCACTCGCATCCACTACCCACACATTCAGCTAAACATCTGTTATTTTAAAGGACAAATATTAATTTGAAGCACAAAACACCTACCCACCAAACATAACTGGTTTCTGCAAACACGTTTTTTTTTTATGTCCAATTTTGTACTTTTGGAAGACAATGCTTCTTTTTCTTCAATACATAAAAAAATTCCATTCTTTTCCATCCCCACCCTCCACACTCATTGTGCTACATCTAGCCAAGAGTCAGTATAACAGGGGTTAAAAAGTACATGCAGTAGGCCAAAAGCAAAAGGACTTTAGCCCATCGAATGTCACAATTAAAATGACAGTTATGAGGACTGCAAACCATGTTACCATTAATTTAGCGGTGTTTGAAAAGACAGAAATGGAGTCCTGTAATAAACATTCACAAAGAAATGGTTTGGGAGCTGATCTCTACTAATGGTGGTGGCCTCTTTGCCCAGACCACAGCGACCGCTGCAGATCACAAATTGTTTTGTGACATCTGGGTTTGACCGTAGGTCGAAATGAAGGGAATGCCTTTGGAGTCACTTGGCTCTCTGAACACATCCAGCTACTTCTCTCCACACATGGCGAGGGCGGGTGCATGATGGAGGAAAGAGGTGCTGGGATGTAGAGATGGACCACAGTTAATGTAAAGGCTCAGGGGCTGGGAAGTGGAACCAACCAATTACTGCTAATATTTTCTACTTACGTGTAAAGCGGGAGGTCTAAAACAGGGAAGGACTGTGTGTGTGTGTGCGTGTCTCAGGGTACTGGCATCACCGCCGTCCAAACCGCATGCAGTTCTGCAGATGAGTGTGAGCTATGCTGTGATGTGAGTATCTGCTCTGGACCAGACTCTGGGTTATGCTGGTCAGCACTCTGCCACGTTGTTCTCAAATTTACGTCAGATAAACTATTTCCCATTCTTGAGTGACTGACATCGCACCTGTATTTAGTATTATGGAGACTAATCTCCTCTCGACTACCTTGACATTTATTTCTATTACTTGATGATGTTTACTTGATGTGTAATGGTTACTTTAATCTCTTGGCTTCCTCTGAAGCAACAAATATCTGTGGAATTATACGTTTAGAGTACTTCTAAGGGGTGAACAAACCAATGGTTAGAATATTTAAGTAGACTTATGTGATTCTTGAAAGACAGTGTTTTAGTTTTGGCCTTAAGGTTTGGGAGAGACTCTCATCATCCAGTCAATGCTAGCTAAACCCCCAGGATTCCAACAATGCAAAGGGGTAAGAGTTGGCAGAGGCTGGATCTTCTAGCACTGGCTATCACTATACTTTGGACAACATCTGTTCCAACATGACAAAATCCAATCCTTACTCTTCTGTTTGTACAAACCACCCAAGTGTTCTGTCTTGAGATTTTTGGAGAATCTCATGTGTGGTTAATGTAAAATGAAATCGAGTTCTCATGCCTCACATGCTTGGCAGAGTGGTTGTCAACACTGCATCTGCAGGGTGAAACAGTATGGTTTCTCTGGGCTTCAGATTGTTCTAGAAAATGAGCACAATGTACATAAATCTTAGGTTAAGTAGGGATTTTCCAGCACCAACTCCATTGCCATCCAGTGGGTGACCATTCTGTGCATTGTATGGTGCACTTGAGAAGCCTCACCCTATATCCACTAGATGCCAGTAGCTACCCCAAGTCGTGACAACCGAAAAAATGTCACTCGATCTTGCATAATGCTCCCTGATGAGCTGACTCACTGTCTGTTGAGTATAACGGGGACAGATGAACTAAAGTCTGCAAAGTACTCAGGCTAGCCTATGCCATAGTTTCGGAGCCCAGTAGTATTCATTGCATTTACTAAGCAATTCATATATGTTAGAGATCTACTTATGAACTTGAAGTCTACTACATCGCTGACAATCCTGAGACTTAGAACCCACTAAGACTCCCATTTATAGATGAGGGAAATAAGTATCTGAGGAAAAAATAACTTTTTTTGAGGATCCACCATCACCATAAGCAGAGTTGGGACTCTACGGAATGCCACAGTTCCAGAGCTCGTGCTCTCCGGGCTTTCTGTATTCTAACAGCTGCAGTGGGGGAAGTCTTTGCAGAAATTAGGAATGAGGGGGAGGACAAGGAAAGAAATAGGCTAGGATTTTCTCATTGAAGATTGTGTTTCAAATAAAGAGACCAACAAAGAAATAGATAAGGTAGCCGGCACGTACAGGTTGTCTATAATTAACATTGCATTTTTTAGTGGTTTGTACATACACATAAACACACACACACATACACACACAGACCTTTGCATGTATACATAAATGCATGCAGAAACACAGGTACCCACACGTACACACACTTGTACATGAAATTCTCATAATGTGTGTAGAGGTTTTATCTTTCTCAGAACTGGTAAAGGTATAGAACAAGAACAAAGTTAACGTGCATGTCAAAAAAAACAGAGACAGAGGAAGGGATGGTGATATATGCCTAAGCATCTAGGTAATCGACAGGCTGAAAAAGGAGTACTGTTTTAGTCTAAGAGCTCAAGGCAACCCTAGGAAATATAGCAAGTTCCTTATTCATGAAACAAAACGACAAAACAAACAAATAAGAAAAGAAAAGTGTGCTTTTAGGTCTAGTCCTTAGCTAGCACTGTAATGAGTTCAGGAGATCCCAGTATTGCACAAAGATGCATGCCTCTTGCATCACTGTAGAAAGTCAATGTAGAAGGTCAAAGATAGCTGCTGATGTGTCTGTCTAAAGTTGGGATGATGACCAGTGTAGACTGGGGTGTGTGTGTGTGTGTGTGTGTGTGTGTGTGTGTGTGTGTAAGGGGAAAGAAATAGAGAGATAGAGAGACAGAGACAGAGAAACACAGGGACACAGAGAAAGAGACAGAGAGACAAAGAGACTTCTCTCTCCCCACCTGGGTTGAACCTTTTGTGATGTATCAGACAGTCTTCTTATTTCAGGGTCCTAGGCATCCAGTGTGACTTGTCATTGGCAAACACTAGCTTCCACTTTGGGTTCTGAAAAGCTCAGACAACTACAGAGCCCACTGACCTTGACCACAGGCTAGACACTGGCCTTTCTGGCTGTCTTTCCCTTTCTCAGCAGAAAACAAAACAAAACAAAACAAAACAAAACAAAACAACAAAACACAGTCTGTGGTCTTTGATGTTCTGGTAAACAAGGTATAAGTTTATATAAACACACATATATTGTTCTCCTTGAGAAATAAAAACCACACAAGAATCAAGTCAATACAACCAGAATAAGCAAACACAAACACAAGATTCGGACATAGAATATGTATACTTAGGCATGTTTCTTTATGCATTCATATAAAAGAGAAACAAATACAGGCTATGAATAACAATTCAGAAAGGTGCTGGTCAAACCTTCCTCCTAAGTCCCAGAGTCAAGGCTAGTGTTATCTTACTAAGTTTGTCATTGTCAAACACAGAAAAATGAGAGCTTGTCTACATTTGACTGAAAGTCTTTGCATTTCTACCAGTCTGAAATAGAAACTTGCAATTAAATCAATTAAGCAATGAAAATCAGATATTCCATTAAAATCTAATTTTCCTCATATCTGATTGGTCGTAACTCAACCAAGCTGGAAACAGATGAGAGAGGCAAAAAGGATTCCAGGTCGGAGACATGGAGAAAAGGAAACTATTCAACGTGTTCACAGCGAATAGAATCACAGCATTTTCTTTTGCTTCTGCTCCTGTGCATTTAGCCATTAGGGGTTCCCCAAACATCGGCTTTCAGAACTGAAGACTGGGAGGAGAGGATCAAGGTTTCTTTTTCTTCGGTCTTCCTTTGGCAGTCATGTCCTTGACGTTGCTTTTGCTCCTTACGGAATTTAATAGGCTAGCCCAAACTCTAATTCAGACAATACCGTGTGTCTGGTGCACTCCAGCACGTTTGAAATTCCCTTGCTAAGATCGGCAGTCAGATTGGCGCTGGCTATGTTTGCTGATTCAAAGAGTTACAGAGACCACATGTGTTCAGGAGGCATTTTTTGCTTTTTAGGAGCAAAATGGAGGACTTGGCTCTTGAGGGTCAGGGGAAAAAGCATGCCAACTGACTGGATTATTCTTTCCCGGTCTGGTTCTTTCAGGTTGTGTGAGCTGTCTTTTTTTTTTTTTTTTTTTTTTTTTTTCTACACCAGCAATCACCCCGTGAACGGAAGTCAGAGTTTTTGAATATGAAATAGAAAATGACTCCACATGTTGCTGGAACAGCAAGATTAAAAAGCGAAGACAATAGCTTACATGAAAGGTGCTCGTCCACCATTTGACGGGCATCGGGGTGCTCAACAGAGTTTCAATCAGGGAAAATATAACGGAACGTGAATATGTAAAGTATAATGTGCAAGTGGACAGGAAGAAAATATAAAAATACTTCAGAGACCAGTGTTTCAATCTTTAAACAGAAAGGTGCAGCTGGTCTGTATTTCTCAGATGGCTTTTCAAAATGCATTTGCTGAAACTATTTTTAAGGCCAAACTGTTGAGATCTTCTTGAGAGCTGTTGGTTAGTGTAGCCAGCCCGGAATTAGGGAACAATATAAAGAGCCGTGGAGGCTGTGTGTGTGCCACTAGATGTAACTGAACATGGGCAGGCACATGCCTATACACATGCACATACATGTCTCTGCACATAGATGCATACGTGGAACTAGGTGCACATGTTTGCCTATGCCCATCTGTGCTTGTGTACATCCATGGCTGGCTGCATTTCTCAGGAAAAGGGGCAATAAGTGTTTTGGTTGGTGCTACTACTCCCCAGAGATGTGGGGTTTTGACCCTGAATATTAAAAAAAGATATCTTTTGTAAGAATTTGCTTTGCTACTCACGCTCCCCCCATAGACATCTGTCTTCTACAGGCAGTTGGAACAAGTTGGAGGAGGAGGAGGAGGAGGAGGAGGAGGAGGAGGAGGAGGAGGAGGAGGAGGAGGAGGAGGAAAGAATGAGGAGGAGAAGAGGAGGAGGAAGAATGAGATAGAGGTTCTTTTGGAAGTAAACAACTGTTGTTAAATCCTCCCACCCTCTTAGCCCAATCCATGTTTTTGTGAGTATCAGTGATGGTCAGAAATACAGACACTAGAGCCATATTGCTGGGATCTGAATCCTAGCCCCTTTATTTGGAAGCTCAATCACTTTGAAAATGACTCCAATCTACCCCCTCCCCTGTTTCCTCATCTATAACGCACAAATGAAACGCAGTGTACCCAGTGCATGTGACACACATACCAAGTCGCTAAGAGCTGTCAGTGTTTAAGACCCCTTTCTCCACACCTAAGCCTCAGTCACACTTCTGCATGCACCTGCTAATGCTATAGTGGTACCAGGAACACTGCCACCCATGCTACACATTTAATGGACTCATTTAAATGGTTCAAACCTCACTGTAAGGCCGCAGAACTTAAGCAGCTGATCAAGTAACTGTGAGAAAACTGAGGAAAATGACTATTGTTCCCCTGTAAAAACACATGGTTCTTGTACCCACCCACCTCCATTTTCCAGATCCTCCCAATCCACTGGGCTTGGTTATCATCCCTAATATTTGCATATTTGGTCTTTAAATCCAGAAACTGAAACCTTTCTGATGGTGAGTTAGCCATGTTTAAAATAGGCCCAGAACAACACCATTTGTATCTCAGAATCGAGCTAAATGACCATTTGTTATCCATAAAAAAAAAAAAAAAATTGGAGCGTGGCACCATGGGTAGAAGTGGCCAGTGGGTACAGCTTTGGTGGTAACTTTGCACAAAGAGTTAAATTATTCCAAGGGAAACCATGTGTCCCATTGAATGACCCCTTGGAGCTGCTTCCCATGAGAATCGAGCCTTGTATGGGGACCTCCTCTCCACATGCCACCCCGATGTCAGTTCTGAAGAGAGAACCCTGACACCCTGACAGGACATCACCATTTGCACTGTGCTTCCTAGTCTCAGGGAGACACTGGGCTCGGTCCAGCCTGCCCTGCCCACCTGGAGCTCCGAGGGCCTTTCTATCACAATACTGCTTTAGAAAAGTCTGTGTGAAGAGGGAGAGTCTGGTATTTAACTCCATCCATCAATGTCAGCCCCTCTTTCCCCTCTACCCCAACAGCTTGGTCCGTGTGCGAAAAGCTGAATAGTCTAAAAGGACGGATTTTGTGGTAGTCTCATTAGAAAGGGAAATTAGCCAGGCACCGTTCAGCTGTGCAGAAGGCACGCTGCTCCTGAAAGCCTGATCCAGCCCCCTGCCCCCAAGCTTTCCTTCATCACCTATGACGCTCACGAGTCCCTCCACATGGCTTAAAGGTTCATTATCCTTCACTTCAGTTTGCGGGGCATGCAAAGCTCTGTGCGCCCATATCCTGTCTCATTACCCGGCCCTGAACTACTAGGTGGGCATAGATCTGGACTCGGTGTGAGGCTCAGCGATTTCTGCCGCTCTCCACCACATACCCTTCTATATCTCTTCCTATAGTAAGAGCTTGCTTTGATCAATGGGGCTCTTTGCTGACTTCTCCTGTGTTGTTTTCGCCATGCCGCTCCGAGCCTGTTTTTACCGCCCTCCCCAGAGCCCTGAGTTCTCTCACACTGTGACCTGCGGTCAGCTCATGGAGACTTTTCTGCGTTCCTGCCGACGACATGGTACTCAACCCTCATGCCTCTTCGGCTTCCCCTCCTTGCGCTGTTCTTCCTTTGGTTTTTCAGCCCATGACTCACTTCCTCAGAGAAAACCATGTCTGGTCACATCCTGTTTATTTTCTAGGACTGCGCTTCTGTCCTTGAGAGCAGTCCTCCCGGCCTGAGGTAGTACTCTCCTTGTTTCCGTATGATGGATGCTTTGCTTCATATTCTGGATTCTCCTCCAGCATCTATCCTAGTGCCTGGTTGCTAACAGGTATTCACTAAGTCTCTGTCAAATGTATGACTTTCATGGACCGTGAAGGGTTAAGCTGTTAATGATCTCCTATTTATCTAGCACTTTTGGTCTCCCTAGAGATAGCAAAAGAAGAAATTTCAGTCTTACACACAATAAATATTTATGGCACACTTAGTAAAAAGCAGCCTTAATAGACAAACTACGCAGCCTTGTTGGAACAGCATCATTCTCCAGTGCTCCCGGCCTTCGTTGGCTTTCCTGCTGCTAGGCTTCTGCTCGGTGCTAACATGGCCACTTTCCTTTCCATAGGGGAACAAGGACCAGAGGACATCTTTGATTTTACTGCTCTTAGCGGCACTCAGTTTTGGCGAGCTGTGGTACCTTCCTGAGGTGTGCTTCGAGATTTGGAGACTGAGACAGATTAGAGGGTCCGGAGAATCAAGGCAAAAAAATCGCGAGAAACAACTATAATTCTCAAAAATAACACTAAAGTGTTAAGGCGGATGATGACAATTGAAACTTCCTGATGAACTCAACAGGAATACCATGTCTCTGTGACTCTGCCTGATGTATGCCAGAGAAAATTCATGCTTCTGCGGGGGAGGGGGCTTCAGGGCGTTATCCTGCATTGATTAAAAGCATGGCCATTCTACGCTATTTGGGACAAGGAGGCTACCTTGTTTACTGCCTACCCCAGCACATTCATTTGTGATAGCTTTGCACAGATGATATCCCTGAGACACTTTCTAGTGCACTTGAGAATTTCGATTAATAAATAATAAACTTAAGTGATTTATTGCAGGCTTTATGCTGGTTATTTTTTTCCCCCCAGAAACCCTCAACATAGCTGTTCACTGAATGAACAATCGGGAGCAATCATCAAGTGGCCGTTGCCTCCTGTGTCTTTCTGATAAGAGCTCTGCCACAGTCTGCTTCTCTGACTAAGAGTCTACAAGGCCAACCCAACTGGGGAGTCCTCCAAAACAGCCCCTAGGCATATGCATTCAGTAGTTCCAAATAAAAGCAATCAGGGGATCCTGAAAACTTCCGAGAAATGAGCCCTATCCTTCCCCGCGCTGGAAAAGGTACACAAAAGAATAGTGTGGTGGAGCTATTAAACCTACCATAAATCGATATCAAATACCCCATGAAAATAAATAAATGGAGAAAGAGATTAAGTGATATCAAAAGTTGTATATTGTGGACTTGTGTATTCAATATGTATGCATTCATATATATGCATATATATATATATTGAAGGATTTATTAATTTCTGTGGATATTAAATTATCTATAAGCTAAAAGTTTACTTATAGATTCACCGATTAATTTATATATCATACATATCTATATTTATTATTATCTATTATTGATGAAAGATAGTTGATAGATAATTAGGTAAATAAATGGATAAGTCCAAAATCATTTTGCTTACGGTTTTTAAATATGGTTTACGTATTTGAGCTCTTTGATAGAAATGAGAATGTCTGAGAGTAACAGTCTGTATCCCTGTTCACTCTTCATTCTTAGAGGCAGTGTAACTACAAGAGCTGTAAATGATCACCACTTCACCAGAACAGAAAGTGATCTCCGACCTGTTGGTGGAACAAGAATATTGATGTGATATTTTGCTCCTAAAAAGGACAGAGTTGACAGAAAGCCTGCCAGTGACTTGGGTCAAAGCTCAGTGTCTCCAGCACACAATCGAGTCTACCCTGTGCAGGGTCCAATCCAGGAGAGTAGCCGACCAACAGTACATGGCACTTGCATAGATCTCCAAGCTAGGTGATATGCGCTGTGCCATATGCTGGTTTCTTTAAGTAACCCATTACACAGAAATTAAATATCTTGTGACAGATTGTTTTGACAGTGGGGGGAAAAAAAGAAAGCAGGACAGAGCGGGAGCGATTTAATTTTTTAAAAAAAAATGCATTTGACTGAAGGCAAAACGTTAGGTAGATGTTAATTTAACAGATGTCTAGTTTTGCATCATCAGCCTGAAACGGGCAATTTCTGGCAAACCTTTCCACCACATCGCAACACAAAATCCTCTCAAATCCACATGGATCTGCCTTTCACAACCTTCCAAGTGAGCTGTTTTCATTCAAAGGAAAATGCCTGAAATTACCCAGGGAGGATGCTAACACCTGGCGATAGTTTTGAAGGCGGAGTCCATGAATGCACGGAGGTATAATGGGAGGAAAGAGAGCTCACAGCAACTTTTCAGCTGAGGGAGAACACAAGGAAATGTATTCACAACGAGAAAACAGCTAACACATCGCAAAGTTACGGTGCGATCAAACGCACGCCCATGCTCACTGGCGGAAGCTTCTGGGCTGCACATAGAGCCCACAAATCCATCAAATCTAAACTTTAATCTGCCCGAGAAAGGAAACTCAAGGCCCATTTTTCCCAGGGACCTCCTCTTCTGTAAGGTCCCGTGCAGTCATATTAGGTTGCTCAGCCTAATACTTAAAGAGTTATGTTAATATCTGATTTATATATAATTGAAGAACAGGCAAATGGGTAACAGTCCACTACTGATAAGATGTTAAGGTCAGTTAATTAAACATAATTAATTTGGATTTTTGTACTCATATTTTCTTTTTTTTAAATTTATTTAATTGGATTTTTTATTTGCGTCTCAAATGTTATCCCCTTTCTCAGTTTCCCATCCATAAATCCCCTATCCTATTCCTCCTCCCCCTTCTTCTATGAGGGTGTTTCCCCACCGTTCCACCCACCCATTCCTGCCTCCCTGCCCTGATATTCTCCTACGCTGGGGGTTGGGGTGGGGTCCAGTCTTGGCAGGACCAAGGGCTTCTTCTCCCATTGGTGCCCAACAAGGCCATCCTCTGCTACATAGGCAGCTGGAGCCATGGGTCTGTCCATGTGTACTCTTTGGCTGGTGACTTAGTTCCCTGGGAGCTCTGGTTGGTTGGTAGCGTTGTCCTTACCGGGTTGCAAGCCCCTTTCAGCTCCTTCAGTCCTTTTTCTAACTCCTCCAATAGTGACCCTGTTCTCAGTTCAATGGTTTGGTGTGAGCATCCACCTCTGTATTTGTCATGCTCTGGAGACAGCTATGTCAGGCTCCTGTCAGCATGCACTTCTTGGCATCAACAATATTGTTTGGGTTTGCTGGCTGTATGTGTATGGGCTGGATCCCCAGGTTGGGCAGGCTCTTTGGACCCACGACATTGTATTGTTAGAACAAAGGCACTCACATGAGTCTTGTGTGGTTCAGGTGTGTGGGCACCTAGGGAAAGGAAAGTCTTCCACCCAAAACAAAGGCTAACAGATTTGCGGGTAGTGACACCGCATCCTTGGCCTTTTCAAGCCGTGGAGGTGTGGCTATTCATTCACTGGTGGTTTCGGTGGGAGGGTCTACACTTCGCTCTGCTGTGATTGGCTGAGCACAAACTTTATCCCAGCACGGTCCCCAGTCCAGCTCTTATTGAGCCAGACCTTTCTAGAAAATAAAGAGGTAGGATAGCAGGGGGTGTGGAGTTTGACAGCAGAATTCTACTCCGAATGGTTAATGAGCTAGTCTTCAGACCAAAGGCTTCTGTGTAGTTCTGTAGGATCATTAATAAGCACTACGTATTTTCACGCATAGCTCATATAATAAAGCATTTTATTCTCGGTAAACCCAAACTTTCATTGTTCCCCCTGTGCAATGCCCCAGCTTTCCGACAACTGCAAAATGCACGAGCCGCTTCTGAGTGTGTATGAGTGTATGGCCGTTTGATTCAGCACTTCTATTTTTAGGTATTTAAAGTAAATGGTCTATATCTTGTTTTCTGACAGAATATGGCAAGAGGCCATCTTTAAGGGCTGAGAGAGATTAATGATATTATGGCAACCTTTAGAGAATGAAGCAAAATTGGTCTAGTCTCCAAACAATTCAACATAAGGACAGTGCATGTGTGTGCTGCGTTCCTGTGTGTATGCACACACACACACACACACACACACACACACACACACACACACACACACACACCTGCATGTGCCTCTGTGACATGTAATAAATACCGAGTTGCAGAACACCGTCCCCAGGTGAGAACCATTTTACTTTACAAACATCTCAACCAACCATGGGGATTGCAGAAAATTAGCCTTGTGAATTCAAAGATGCATAGATGCATATTAGAGAACAAAATCCAAAAGGGAAGCAGACAGTTTACACCAATACACACTGCCTCTCATGAGAGCAATACCAAGTCAAGGACATGATCTGAAATTGAAAAAATTGGTAGGAGAAAAAAAATTTTAAGCTACTGCAGGACTACAAAAAGAATAGAAAATTCTGTCAACACAAAAGACCCCTTTCTCCCTCTCTGAAATTCTAATCCAGTAATCATGTCTGCCTTCTGAAGCATCTTTCATCTGCCTATCTCAAAGTCCTTTATGGTATTAAATACTCACTGAATCCCTGAGGTGGGTAAAATTATTCCAGTCATTTTACAAATGTATCTATTCTTTCAACCCTCTTATTCCAAGCAGTGATAAGTCTGGGAATGAAAATCGAGAATTGATGAATGACCACAGTCCTTATTCCTTTAACCTGCATTGTAATTACTTAGGGGAACATCCCTTGATTTGCTCTGGGAAAGTGCTGAGATGAATTGAATGTAAGTTTTTGATTTGTTGTAAATGATCTTAATATATACCACCATGGTCTTGTTCCTATCCTTCCCGCCTTCTCCCTTTGTCACTTAAATTGGAAGGACTGATGAATACGTTGGAAGTATAATAGAAATAAAAAAAGAAAACTAGGAGTAATTCAAGGGCAAAGGGAAAATGAGCTTGGAGCTTATTTTCACATCTTCATATCTTAGAGAAAATTAGACACTACACTATTATCTATGTGACCTTGACGGAGACAGAAGACCTTTATGATATAGTTAAAGACAAGGTTAAATTATGTAAACACCAAAGTTCTGCTGTGTAGCATAGGAATCCAAATTTAGAGCCAAACTAGTTTTATGTTTTGGCATGAATCTGATTTATGATCCAAAAGGAATAGAATTAAGATAAATATTTCAAAATATTTCTGAAAACTAAAGTGTACTTGAGAAACATTTATGAAGCCAGACGGCTTTTTTATTTCCTTGAAGAGAAAATACCCTGCTCATATTCCAATGCCAGAGAGATGATGATTTAACAACAACAACAAAACTGTCAGGATGGTTAATCTTGAACTTGACTGGCTTGAAAAATCATCTAAGAGATCGCTCAAGTACAGCTCGGGTTGTGTCTCTGAGAGTGTTTTCAGACAGGATCGCATGGAGGAAAGGGACCCTGGATGTGGCAGTGTCCTTTGAAGAAGAAGCAAGGAGGAAACCTGCTGAGTCATGCATAAGCCCTGTTTTCTTCAGCTTCTCATCTACTGAGAAGTGAAGTATCTCTCTGCCACCTGTGTCTGCCTTCACCATTTTCTGGTCCAACACAGGGAGCCTACCAACTAGCAACTTTGAAACAGAGAGCCAAACCAAGTGTTTTCTTCCTTATATTGCTTCTTAATCCAACAGTGGCAACAAATGTAACTGATACAGAGACAGACTTCACGGTTAGGTTCCATTAAAATGACGCTGTGCTTTGAACATCTCACTAGCTATGCTTGGATCAGGTGTGAACAATGGAACAGGGGACGGGATGGAGCTTCTGTATTTACATTATTCAGGAGGTGAGACCCGTATGATGAGAGCCGTCCCTTATGGGGAGGGGGGATAGAAATATGACCTCGATGAGCCTAAGTTGTATAATAGCACGCTGAAGTTGACAGAGAAGGTAGCATAGTCTTTGAATATGAAAGCTTCTGCATTCAGGAAGTCTGATGCTAGGTTGTCATTATTTCTGCCTTAAAGAGTTTCTCCTCTCCGTTTTCATGTCATTCCTGTCAATGTCTCTCCATAGGACACCTAAATCATGACACCATTAAATGTAGGCACCCAATCACGACCAATCCTATCTCTTTTTTCCTAGCTGAGGACCACATCTCAAAGAATATTTACTTCCTGTGCAACCTTCTGCCATTTCCGCCTTCCATTCAGCAGTTTGCAAAGGCTTAGCATTAGTCATCAGAGGGGAAACCTGAGTTAACCACAGCTCAGACTTCATTTCTCCAGAAACGTCTTTCAATCAGAGACTGAGGCTCTGACAACATCAGGCTCCTGTTCTCCGGTTCTTGGGCAAATCTGGTCATTTGTGGCAGACACTTCTAGGAAGCAATGACTCACAACATACAGGAATATTTTAAAAGTCAGATATGTAGTTCTGGTAGTTAACGCAAAACAAGAGGATGTTAGCTGTCTAACCCCACAGCACGTGATAGGAGTCGCTTATCTTTCAGGTGTTCCCTACTGGGTGTTCTTCCCCAGCATGGCAAGTACGTAAAATCTGGAGGAAAAAATAATAGGTTTCACATCCATTTTACCAGGTTCTAGCCCATTAGCTTAGACGTTTAAGTTCCTCGGAGTCCCATGTTGCCACCTGTAACTGGCAGCTGTATTTCCTAACAAATCAGAGTGTTTTTTTGAACAATGAATAAATTGATTTCTATGTAACAAGCACCACAAACTTCCTTCTAATCCGGTCATTAGTCTACATGGTGATTACTGCCCTTTCCTTAATGGCAGTCTATACTTTTTCTTAACAGTGTTATTTCTATCAGGGGTATAGATACCTTGCCAAACCTTTTGAACATGGGCGTAGTTTACTCCTGGTGAGTATAGAAGTTATCCCTGACCAGAAGTCTCAGCAGTAGATCGAATTGAGATGCTTATGCGCATATCCAGGAGATCAAATGTACAGAGTATTTAAACATGGCCTGGAAAAGGCTCACAAACTTAGGATGCACTCATGGACTCAGAAAAACATAGATATTATGTGGAAGCACAAATCAGATTTTAGTGTAAATGGCTTCTGTTAATGTCTCTCTATTATATTTGATGTGCAATGCCACCATCAGAACATCGTATGTTTTTGAAGATGTAGAAATGAACTATGACGGCTTTCTTCATCTGGAAATGCTAACAATTAAATTCTTTTGAGAAGGTTTCTCTAGTAAGACGGTTCTCCTCCATACCTGACTTTCATACACACAGGCGCTTTGGCAGTTTGTTTTAAAGAGACTGCCTGATTGTTGCTCAGAACTCTATATTTTTTAAGGTGGGCCATTTAAAAAGATAACCAAACCCCCAAATTGCTTGAATTAAATCTTAGAAACAAACTACATGCTGGTATGTGTTAAACATTGAACTACAGAAATTGTAGTTGGCCTCTCACATGTCATGACATATCGCTTTAGGATGCCCTATGGAGTGGTTTCATTAGGATTGGGTGCTGTGGGCATTTACTAAACTCAATGAGAATCACAGCTCCTAGCTGGGGTTCAAACCTAGGCTTACTGAGCTCCAAATCCTTCACCTTTAGTGCCACAGAGCAGTCACAGCAAACTCAGCCATAGAAATCAATTAGAGAATGTTTGCAGTAACTTTCAAAGGGGTGCTGAATGATTACGATATCACATTATGGAAGGCAGTCTAGGTGTTTAGGGGGCTAGTCTATTACAGATTAAAAACTCAACATTTGCAAAATACCCTTCAATCGGAAGCACAGAGTTATTTGAATACATGTTAATTCCATCCCCCACCTCCACACACATCCCTTCACGGTACAGTTTACTGCTTGCGATTGTATCTTATGCTGCTGTGTCCGTTTTCATTTAAACATCTTGCGTCTCCCTATAGAATAGCAGCTGTATGAGGGCAGGGATTTGCTTCACTGCTGTTGGCTCCCAGTGGTTCTCCTCCCTCGGGCATACAGTACACATTTGATGAAAGCATGAATGAAAGACGGATAGATGAATGAGGACACAGCCTAGTTATATATAAACTACACGCAGACGGGCCTGAATGCTTTAAAAGCCAAAAAACTTCATGACACAAGAGAGATAATAGAATAAAAGTGCCCCAGAGGCGTTCCAGAGCAGATGATGTAAAGATCAACCCTCTCCGCAATTGAACCTACACACCCCCCCCATTGTAGCTATCAATATTTCCATGCTATAATATGATATTTTAAATGTACCCCTGGTATCATTATGCTAAATGGCACCATTGATTTCTTTGCAATTTAATAGGATGCTTGACTCTGCACAGCTAGGCAAGGCATCCTACTCTGTGGCTTTTCCATCATGATATACAGGAGGATCATGTTCTATGCAGATGCTTCCCTCCTGGGTCCCATGTCTAGAAGATCACTAAGCCAGCAAACATTTATGCTTCTTTCACACGAGAGGGTCAAGTATACACAACCCTGGGATGACCTCAGTTCAGCTGGGCGGATAGAGTTATCAAGCTGCGATTGATTGAAGGCTAGGTAGACTTTGCAACTTGAACTCTGTCCGTCAAAAGGGGAGGTTGAAGTCCTAATACACAGTACCTTATAAAGTAAATTCATTTGGAAATGGAGCCCCTATAGACATACTTACTTCAATTAAAGTAAAGTTACCGTATCGAGGGTGAACCTTTAATCGAACGTGACTCACAATAGAATGACAGTAGAGGAGGAGAATGTCTCACAGTGACACACAGGTAGGCCATCAAAAGGAATAGATCAGGGCAGTACAATTCCAAGCCAAAAGAACACCAAGGGCGTGGCAACAAAGCTAGGATGAGCCCGGAAAGATTCTCCCTTACAGACTTCAAACAAGTGTGGTCCTACTGAAATCTTAACTTTGGTCTTCTAGCTTCTAGGATTATGAGTAAATACATTTCTGCATTTTTAATCCCCTCATTCTGTGATATTTCATCTTGATCACTCCATGAAATTGATGTAATAGAAATTGCACCCCATATAGGAGAGAGAAAAACAACCCCGTATTTTAGGATTATGTTCACCCTGCCAGAGAGTAGTGCCGACGATCCAGGAAGTCTTTTTCAATTTGTATGATGATGACATCATGTGGAGACACCATGTGGAGCAGAAAGAATCCCGCCCATTTGATGCTTCTTAGTGAACCCGAACTCCTAAGCTAGCTAAGAAGCCTGTAGTTCCTAGCACTTCCTAGAGGGCACTGCTGGCCAGGCTTCAGAAGTTCTGATTCAGTGATACAACTGGGAAAAGGCATCCCTGTCTGTCTCCTCAGGATTCTCATCAGGTTGGTCCAGTGATGCTACTCTCTGAACTGTTGCGCTGAACCAATCAGTCTCCACTGAAGCTCAGAGAGGATTCTAGTCACCCATTGATCCCAAACCAGGAAAATAGCCGCTCTGTTGACCCAGAAGCTTCTGAGTTTGGGAACCATTGGTCCACAGGAAAAAAAAAAATAACTAAAACTCCAAGTCATTCTGGCCATCTAATCTTTTACTGCAAACATGCTTACACTGACAGGAAAAAAAAAAAAAAAAAAAAAAACAGCAAGCATCTTAGTTACTACAGCAAGTTTTAAAAGAAAGACTGGTTAAGTGGGGGATCTTCCCCTCTCTTTCAGCTTCTCCAAAACTAATCCCCCAGTCAGTAGCAGACCACTTGCTATAGCCATTTTCCCTTCTTGTGCTTCTTTTCTTTCTTGTCCGTGGGAGCCCAGAGGCCACTCAGGCCAGAGAAGCAGGTAGGCTCACTTTAGACCTTCACTGCTTCCTCAGCTCCTGCACATCGAATCACTTGTCTCCTTCCCGGCTTTGCAGCAGACCGCCTGCTCAGGCTGACTTCCTCCAGCCATCTCCAGTGGATCACACAGGTCTTCCCCCTCCAACCTTCCCTCCCACCTTCTCACTGCTTGGTCTCAGCTCCAAGATCAAGCAGGTACCTCCCTAAGGACCCACAGGCCACTCCTCCCAGCGAAACCAGCAATTAGGGTACCTGCATACCTTCGCCTGTCCCACCATTCCTCCAAGTTCAGTCATACAGTCTAATCCACAGTAGCAGAACATCCGCTGTGGCTTCTCCTCGCCCTCTGCCCCAATTTCCAGGTGACTAAGCAGATCCTGGTGGAAACCTTGACTTTCCTTGGTCCTGGAGACCACATAGCCCCTCCCCTGACCTCGTTCTTATTTTTAAGTCTCAGCACCCAATACCCAGAAATGCATTTTACCTAGAAACCCCAGTGGTTACACTATTAGGATCCCAGAAGAATTTCCTCCCAGGTAATACACACCTGTCACACTCTCCCAAGAACCAGAGAGGGCAACAGAAACTAAGACACACACACACACACACACACACACACACACACACACACACACACACACACACCCCACCCAACAAAGACAAGAGCAGATATCAGCACCTAGAATTACAATCTTCCCAAACCCAGATGCCTGGACGCCAGCATAAAAGCACAATCAATAACAGTCAGGACAATATGTCTCCACTAGAGCCCGGCAGCCCTTACACAGCAGGCCCAGAGCATTGCAGCATACCTGAAGCACAAGAAATAGACCTTAAAATAGCCTCCATGAATATAATAGAGGTCCCTAAAGAGGAAATGCATAAATCCCTTAAAGATATCTATGAAAACAGAAGTGAACAGGAGAAATGAACAGAACTGTTCAAAACCCGAAAGTAGAAACAGAGTCAATAAAGAAAACCCAAACTGAGGGAAATCTAGAAATAACAAAGGATTGGAAAGGAAATCAGGGAAATGACACCTTTCTCAACTGTCTCAAATAATCTAAAAGATTTTGAGTAGCAGACCCAAGCAAGTGAAAGTCCTATATAATAAAAACTTCAATACATTGAGGAAGATACCAGAATATGGAAAGATCTGCTATCTATATGGTTTGGTAAAATTAACACTGTAAAAATGGCCACCCAATCAAAGGCTTTATGTAGATTTAATTAATTCCAATCAAAATTCCAACCCAATTCTTCACAGATCTTGAAAAGACAATTTTTAGTTGCATATGGAAACATAAAGAAAAAAAAAGAACGAGATAGTTAAAACAATCCTGAATCATAAAAAAGCTTCAGGAAGTATAACCATTCCCAATTTCAAGTTGTATTCAGAGCTCTAATAATAAAAACAACATGGTATTGGTACACACAAAAAGACATCACGGTGAAATCAAATTGAAGACACGGACATGAATCCAAACACCTATGAATACCCACATTTTAATAAAGAAGCCAGAAACTCGGGTCTTTTTTTTTCTTTTTCCAAAAACATTATTTTCAACAAATGGTGCTGGTCAAACTTGAATGGCTACATGTAGAAAAGTCCAAACAGATCCATACTTTCCATACTTAATACCCTGAACAAAAAAATTCCTAACTTAGCAAAGATCTCATCTTAAGACCAGATAAACTGGGGGCTGGAGAGATGTCTCAAAGGTTAAGCTGCTGTTCCAAAGTCCCGAGTTCAACTCCCAGCACTCACAAGGTGGCTTATAATCATATATAATGAGGTCTGGTGCTCTCTTTAGCCCATTCATGCATACATGCATACAGAACATTGTATACACAACAAATATATCTTTAAAAATGTTAAAAAAAATAAAAAAGACCACATTTATTGAACCTGATAGAGAAAACTTGGGGAATAGCCTTGAACTCATAGACATCAGAAAATATTTCTCAACAGAACACTGTTAGCACAGGCGCTATGCTCAACAATGAATAAATAGAGCTTCAACTGAAAAGAATCTGCATGGCAAAGGACAGTGTCATTCAGACACCATAGCAGCCTATAAAATGTGAAAAGATTCTTTTTACCATTATCCATTGAGGGCTAGTGTCAAAAATATAAATAACTAAATAAAATAAAATTCAAGGACACAAATAACCCAATTTATAAAAGGGGTACACATATAAACATGGAATATTCAAAAGAAAAAGCTTGAATGGCTGAGAAACGCATAAAAAATGGTCAACATCCTTAGCTATCAGGGAAATGCAAATCAAAACTGTTTTGAGATTTCTTCTTACACCTGTCAGAATGGCTATGATCAATAGATCAATATCACAAGGGACAGCTCGTGCTGGTGAGGATGTAGAATAAGGGGGACACTCATTCTTCCATTGGAGTAGGAGTATCGACTTGTATGACCTACTAAAATCACTGTAGTGGTTCCTCAGATGGGATTCAATCTAATTCAAAATCCAGCCACACTAGTCCTGGGCATATACCCAAAAAGTGCATTACCCTGTCACAGAGACACTTGCTCAACCACATTCATTACTGCTCTATTCATAATATCTAGAAATTGGAAACAACCTACATGTAGAATGGATAAAAATTTATGGCACATTTGTATAGTGGAGTATTACTCAGACATGAAAAAACAATTGTGAAATTTACAAGTAAATAGGTGAACATAGAAGAAAAAAATCACTCTGAGTGGCATATCCAAGACCTAGAAAAAACAAACGTGGTATGTATTTGCTAATGTGTAGATGTTAGATATTAAGTTAATGAAAACCAAGCTGCAATTCACAGAGTCACAGAGGTTAGGTATAGAGTAAAGGAATAGGGAGGAAGGATATATCTCATTGGGAAGGAAAATAGAAGTGTTATGGATGGGTGTTGGGGGCTGGGACAAGAGGATTAAGTGAGGGAGAAGAAAAGGATAGGGAACAAGGGAGGAATACATGGAAAACAGCTTAAAATCAAGGGTCATTTGAGGGGTAATATGGAAACCTAATAGAATAGAGGCTTCCTAAAACAATATACACATATTGGGGCCATCTTAATGGACTCTCCCAGTAATGGAGACAGAGCCATAACTGGCCATCTCTTGTCACCAAATGAAGCTTCCAATGCTGTTTTGATTTTTCTTATATCTAATTGAATTGATGGCCAAAGGCGTTTCGTGGAACTCCCCAAGGAACGCAAGATGTTGTCAAGACATTTTTGTAGGTTGCTTTCTACAAGCTGATGCCAAAGCCCCGACGCTGAAGAGAGCTGAGGTGGTGCCTACATACAGCCTTCACTTCTGCACTGTAGTGTCTTGGGTATAGCAAGGTACTCTGCATGTTACCAAAAGAGAAACGGAAACGTCAAGCCAGCCACGAATGTTTTGATTTAAAATGGTGTCTGGCTTGAAATACATTCTAGGGCAGTGGTAGTACAAAGCTTATGGGAACAATCAATGACTGTCTGATTAGCCTCAGGCTCCCTTCACACGATGGAATCCTCACCAGAGACTTCTTGAGTGACCAAGAACCTGAGACTAGATAACACAGGGACCCAGGGGAAAAAACACTGCTATTCTAAACCCAAAACAAAACAAAAAATCGAATATACAAACAGAAACCCAGAGCAATA
The DNA here is from genome assembly GCF_011064425.1 of Rattus rattus. Lineage (NCBI taxonomy): Eukaryota > Metazoa > Chordata > Mammalia > Rodentia > Muridae > Rattus > Rattus rattus. The sequence goes on from NC_046162.1 coordinate 19,902,936, forward strand.
AAATGATCCCTTATGACATCTGCTATGCTCATAGATCAGTGCGTTTCCTCAGCCATCATCAAAGAAGCTTCCTGGGAACATGTACAGACGCCCACAGCTAGACATTATGCAGAGAGTGAGAGAACTTGGAGCACTGAACCCTAAAAGAGATGCATTCCACAGGGAGAAGATACGGAAATTGTGTAAAAGACAAAGGGGAAGGAGGAGACCAAGAAAGCAAGGTCCTTTAAATCAACCTGATTGAAGCTTGTATGAATGCACAAATACTGAGACAGCATGCAAAGGGCCTACAGGGGTGTGTACCAGAACCTCTCTGCATGCATATTATGACTTCCAGTTAAGTGCTTTTATGCTATTTCTGAGTGTACAAACAAATATGTTTCCAATTCTTGTGCTATCTCTTGGACTTTTTACCTTCTGCGTTCAATTCCAATGTGTTAGTTTTTCTTTTATCATATTATTATTCTATACTATATGTCATATCATATGATGTCAAATCCTATTGTTATCCCTTAGAAGGCTGTTTGTTTTCTAATGAGATACAGAAAAGATCTGGGTAGGAGGGGAAGTGGGAAGGAACTAGGAGGAATAGACAGAGGGAAAGTCTACTCAAGACATATATATATATATGAAAACAAATCTATTCGCAATAAAAGAAAAAATGCTATGCATTCAAAAAAGAGGGAAAGAAGTCAAAAGAAGAGAAAGAAAGCTTTTACTGTGGCTCACCCATCATGGTAGAGAATTCAAGACAAGCAAAGAATTCTGAATCAGGAAAAAAAGAACAATACATTGTTTTGCTCAGTTTTTTTAAAAATCTCCTTTAGATTCAGTCTAGGACTCAAGCCCACAGGAAGAGAATGGACAACCATTAGCATGAGTCTTCCTCCTTATGTAACTGTATCAAGGTTATACCAGCTGGGCATACCTAAGGGCTAACCTACTCTACATGGTCCCATAGAAATACGCTCAGAGTCTACTCTTCTGGGTGATTCTGAACCCTGTCAAGTTGTCCATTACTACAAACAAGCACAGAGGGGGAAAAATGTAAAGTCTATGATATTGTCACATAGGCTTTTCTGTCTTTAGAAACAAGTGATATTATAGTACAACCAAACCATGTTCCCATTTGACAATGGCCCCAAGATCTTTCTTAAACTTCCATGTGTCTAGCAATCATTTGGAAAGTACAATAACATTTAAAGCCAGTCAGAAGCACTAGGGGACTGGTCAGCGAGTCAGCTGGGTTTCCTCTTCTAACAGCCATGTTCTTGGTGATTCTACAGATCAAATGCACCAAGTGAAGTTCCGACAGCAAACCGGGGGAGAGATCATGGTTAGACACCCCTGTGCTTCAGTGCAGAGATGCTCTAAACCAGGTGCAGGCATCATCCACCTGAGTAGCAGCATCCTCTCTCTTTAATACACAGAACCCTTCCTGGCATCCTCTCTTTGTAGCTATAATCAATTTCTCACTTCTTCCTCATAGGGACTTTTCCAACATGGTGGGAACTCCCATGTCCTGGTGAGAGAGTTAGGGAATGCTGGCTTGCCCCATGGATTGGCAGCACACCCTCCCATCTGCTTCAAGGTCAGTATCCACCTACGTCTTCCCTAAATACAATTTGCCTACATCCCTGGCTAGTTCCAGGCTGAGTGGGCATAACTGAACACGTGCAGTGGCCAGTGACTAACATACATTCCAGGACACCAACTTTCCTGTCCTCCCCCACAAGCATCACCCAGCACAAGGACTACTCACAGTTCAGGAAATGTGGTCACACACTCCTGTGACTCGGATGCCATTACTCCTGACTTACGTTTCAGGCATGCAAAATCAATAGCCTTTAAAAATATTTCCCTAACGCACATTGTTTCAGAGAAAAATATATTAATTCTGCTGGCAGCCATCAGAGGAATTAAATAGGGGAACATTAGGTCTTCCATTAAAGCCTTATTTTCAATCTCTTTAATACTTTGCAGTGTTTGTTTCCCAAGAACCTATAATACAATTTGAAGTATGACCAAATTTCGATGTGGATATACAGATTCTCTGAGCCAAGTCTACTATTTACATCACTGACATTTTGTGTGTGGTGTGTGTGTGTGTGTGTGTGTGTGTGTGTGTGTGTGTGTGTGGTGGGTCAGTGTGTTTGTGTGTGTACATGCTGCTTTTAGGTTTTTATTAAACTCCGTGTTTCTCTTAAACGGGGAATTTATTTTAGCTTAGGGAGGAAAATTTGAAGTTTGCAATGTGCTCCAACTTCCTCCTTGAAGAATACCTCGCCCTCTAATTGTTTTTAACTTATAAGAAATAAGCTCCCTGTGGGATTTAATGAGTTGCCCACCATTGACTCCACAGGATACAGTCAACAAATTTAATATGTATATACTTAATGATAGATCTGACAGCTGTGAATTGTAAATACAAATTTGGTATAACAGAGATTTTTTTATAACAAAAGAAGAATAACATTTTTGGAATAATTTTCCCTGACTACTTCTCATTTTATTATGAGGAGTGTGCTTTGGGGCATTTGGGGACAAGACAGAGATGAAGTATGATACTAAAAGGAAAAAAAATTCTCTATTGAGATGGTTTTAGTTTAGTATCATTGGTCTTGTTGACCATCTAATTCATGAAATGTGTGGAAACTACTACTCTTCCCGGTTGGAAGCCTCTCAGTCCTCCACCTGGAAAACTTTGGGAGGAGGGGGAAAGGGGGAATTACACAATTACACACACACACACACACACACACACACACACACACACACACACACACACACACACACACACACACAGAAAGCTATTTTTGTTTTGCATCTAGGGAAAGATAAGACCAGCAACACAGTGAGTCAGGCCTCAGGTGAGTCAGGACTTTCTGTGAGTAATTTGTTTCATTACTGAAGACCTCAGTTTGGATAGATCTATGAAAAGATTCATAATTCCTCAATAATAAATGGAAACTACGAAACATCAGGGAACTGCCCAGAGTCACACAGGCAACAAATGAAGGAATGGACCAGTTGACTCCAACAGCTACCCTGCTGTGTGAAGATATTTCACTTCCTTTGAGGAATGGCCATGCCTTTCCCATAAAGGACCACTGTAGGCAACGAGGAACATAGGCTCCCCATCAGCTCTGCTCAGCTCCACCATTGGATCATGAGTGCAGCCTGGCAAAGAACTTGAACAAATGAGCTGGACCGGATGCAAATGAAACTTAACATTTCTTACGACAATAAAACCAGAATTTAACTGAATTTTCATGGGCCGTATTAATTATCCTACCTGACCATTTAGGAATGAAAATAATGTTCGTAGTCTCTTGCTAGACAACAACAGCATGCGTGGCCACATGAAAACACACGCACATGCCCTGAAAGTGCCGACTTGGGAAGCACTGTTGTTAATTCCTCAGGTGCCTGGAGGTCACGAGGTAACTTTCTGAGCAAACAGCCCTGGGAAATGTCCCACGATTGCCTAAAGCAGAGCATGTTCTTGCCTACGATCTGCGGACCCAACTGAACAGGTGGCTTTACCCAGCGTCATCTTTGCAACTTCGCATCCCTTGCTGTCTTTTGTTCTGGGGACCAAATTTCCTCCATTGCTGTAATTTAATCTTTCTTTTTTTTCCAAAGGGGAAAAAAAAAAGTTGTATCACTTAAAGTTACTGTACCTTAACAAATGCACCGGAAGTAGCAGTTCTTTTGCATGGATGGAAGCTCAAAGCCGCAGCAGCTCCCATGAGCGATTAATCTTCTAACACTAATTAGATATTTGCTAATTAGCGTCTGATGTGTGAAATGAAAAAACATTTTGAGGCTGAAATGAATAGGGTCTAGAAAGATAGGGCTATATTCCAGTTCCCCCCTTTTCCATATTATTATCATATTTCATAAATATTAATAAGATCACATGATGCCAGCCGCTCTATAAAATTATCTCTCTGAATGAAGGCCTTTGTTCACCATAATAGGGATGTGTCAATATTTTGCATATGGAAGAAAGCGCTCGATGAAGGAAAACATTTTTCCCTTCAATGTTAAAGAGATGTCATGTTTCACGAGTCACTTTTAGGGTTGATCATCCAGTCCTACTTTTTAAACTTGGGCCTCTTAGTCCCATAAAAATGGGAAGAAAACCTTTTTTCAAACCACTGCCCTCCTCCTTCCATACATTTTAATCTTGCCTTGGTTTAAAGAAACCTTAACTGAAAAATATTTTAAACCTGGGTTTTTGTGCTAGGGAAAAGTAAAAGTCCTTGTAGAATGGTCGATATCACTGAGATACATATAAAAGAGACATTTGATTTTCATTAATCATGTGCACAAGGACAAGCCTAAAAATACATCTATATGCCACGCTTAAAAAAACACACGCACAGAGAACTAGATAGAGATTTCAGTGCGTACGACTCACATTCAGGCTATAATATTCAAGTCATAAATATTAAGTCATGCTGTATTTTCAAAATGTAACATTTTGATTTGGAATATCGCTCAAATGAAAGTCTATATTAAACATCCCTGGTTCTCAAAAGAGGAGATCTATAATAATAAACTATTTCAGTCAGTGTGAGATTTATTATTTTTTTTTCAAAAAAGCGACTCACCTGTGAATGCTGGTCATATCACAAATTATATCTAATTACAGCATTGATATAGTAATTTGCAATGATAGCTAAGCTCAAGTTGACAAAGGTGACATTGGAACATAATGACGACGAGATTATCATTCTCTTAGGCTGACATTTTGTGATTATTATAAATGCTGATCGAGATTATTAATACCACAATGAAAGGAAAGCCCCAAAATCTACAGGGAAGAGATCACAGTAAGATGAACAGAGTCGGAGCTGAACTCCCATTTTCTCTCTTGCGTCGGTATGATTTTTTCTTCTAGCACAAAATGAGGCGCACGCCTTAGTCCCAGAGACTCGTGGAAACTGCAATTGACAGACAGCCTACTCTCGCAACAAACAAAACTCTCAGCTTTTCAAAGCTGGAAACAGAGGATAAGGTCATCGATGCCAATTTATCCATTTGCACAGGGGATTGTTTTCCGATGGGCGTTGAGGTTGATGGTCAGCTCCCCTGTGCGATACCCCACGCGCTATCTGTTTTGGGGCTGCTGGGATGCTCAGCTCGAAATCCTTGGGGCTCCCAAAGCCCTCCACTGCTCTAGACACCAAGCGAATGGGAATAGTCTGGCAGACGTTACCGTTTCACTTATCGTTAAATGAGAATAAAACCAGACAGCTTTTAATTACCAACAACAGAGAAATGAGTCAAGGGGAATCATACTCAATCAAGACATCACCAGTCAATCCAGCAGGCTGCCTGGCTAAACTTGGGAAATGAACCATCTTCTCTACTTTGCTCAGATGAGATTATTTAAATAGTATCAGGTTCAAAGTATCTGATGAGACTTGTAACTCCAGCTGAATTCGGAATCTAATTTCAAACGGTGACACTAAGTATGTCTCAATTATTTGAAATCGCCTCCTCGACTACACATATAATTTTAAATTTGGTTTTCATCAATCCATGGGGTTTGGGGTCTTAAATTATCATCATTGATTTATAGATACTCACCTGGAAGCAGTTTGAAAAAAAGAAGTCTCTGGGTAGGTCAGGCACAATTGTCCCATTTTGTCAATGCAGCAAGATATGAAGTGACAGGTTTGGACTATAATTTCTGCCACCTAATTGGAAGTTTTCCATTATCCTACACTGTCCCACATTCAGAAATATTTGAAAAGATTCCTTCATTCCTTAAAGTGGAAGGTGACTGCTTGTTTTACAGTTCAGTCAAGTATCATGGCTTTGTGGTCGGTCCCTTTTGTCTTCAGGGCATGTACTGAAGTGTTATGTTATGATGGGAACAACCCAGTGTCCTCAATATCTGATTCTTTAATAAAGCCTTAATTTCATTTGCGATTTTGATCCCTCAACGCTCGAAAGTACTGATACATACATAGGACCTAATGTTACCTTTTCCCCCAGAAGAATCCATAACTTTATTCTCTGCAATATACACAGTTAATATAAGAAGTAGAAAATCATACTCTTGTTCTGCACATGCAACACTCTTTTCAAGCAGTTGGGGTTTCCTTTAAGTCCCAGTACCACTTTGTTGGTATCATATTTTTCCTCAGCTTCTAATTTCTCTGAGGCTCTGACACTCATTTAACCTTTTTTTTTTGAGGTACAGAAGAGGAAAAGACCAACTTTTATACTGACTGTGCTTGAGCCATCAAGTGGTTTGACTATCATATGACCAGATGTTCTAGGCTCCTAGTGCTCGAGACTCTAAGCAATGGATTTGGTTGTCCTCATTGGGGCTCTGTGGATAGACACAACCAGAGAAGGGGGCCGCAAAGTTGTTTGAGCTTCTAGTTTTACACAGTGTAGATGCTTGTATATTAAAAACAAGAGAGATATATTTAGGGAAGGGGTGATTTCATTTAATGTAAAGCTGTACAATATGCTGCTGCTTGTCAAACTTAGAAGAAGGAAGGAATCACACACTAGGAGGAAAAGAATTAACCTAAACTCAGAGAAAAAAAATGTTAGATTAAAGGGTCTTGTTTTGGTCTTCACATGTTCTACAGAAGATACAGATGACATTAGGGAGAGGGATTCAAGGGCAACAGACAAACAAATGTAAGTTAAAAGAAAGGAAGTAGAAATAGCCTCAGTTAATTGGAGTTAACCACACATTAGCACAGCCATCCTTTATTGGAGACATCTTCCATTCTGTACACCAAGGTAGTCATGAAAAAAAAAGATTCTGTCATGTGACTCTATCATTTGAATACCCTTCCTCTATTTCTCACTGAAAGTTAGTAAATTTCAGTTTGCTTTCTTGACATATAACAGAGTGATCTCAGATAACCACAAGGTAAATTAAAAATTCAGATAAATGGTCAATAATTTGTGGGGACATACTTAAACTAAAAACAAACCAGACCAAACAAAAACTAAAACAACAACAATGACAACAACAACAACAAAAAACAAAACAGAAAAAACCCACAACTTGATGTTTATATGAAAATCAAATGTAGCTGGGCACCCTGCATTTTACTTGCTAAACCTATGAATCCAATCACCTCTCTAACCTGGCTCTAATCTTCTTTCGATGTTTCATGTTTATGAATTTCTCCGAAGTGGTTTTCTGGTTCTTTGAAACATAGAAGGGGTCATTTCCTTGTTCCCGTACTTGGCTCACCATGCCACTCTTCCCTGGAATACTTCTCTTATTTTTCTCTCCCTGCTCAGCCAAATACGACCCTACAGTCCAGCAAAGAGTGGTCTTAGTCCCTGAGAACTTACTGCTTTGCCACATCTTCACTATTCTCATCTGACACTTGACAAATAACCACTACCTTTTTTTCTCCAAACATTTTGACAGCAGTGGCAGAGTGGCATCTTTAGGTTATCTAGCAATTATCCCTGCTTGACCACTCAGTCATGCTCCATAGATGTCTTCTAGACACACCTGTTGATCTTCAAGGCATGCTTCTTCCAGCCTCTGGGTGGTTCATTCCTTGTCTGAGACCATCAGTGTAGCAAGCGAGAGAGTCAGAGTTTGAAAATGTGTTAAGTACCACTTTAGAGGTGATCCGTGGTGGCACATGCCTATGACCCCAGCATTTGGAGGTAGAAAATCGGTAGTTCAGGGCCAGTCTCAAACACGCAGTGAGTTTGAAACTAGAGTGAGCTATGTGAGATCTTGTTTCAAAAAACAAACTTGAACAACACCCCAAACACAAGCCGACTAGCCATCCACCACTATCAAAAACAAAAAGACAATTTGCATTCCAATGCTATACTGTTGATTCTTTTCAATTTCCTACAAGTGTGCATGAGACATGAGCTCTTCCTGCCATTTTCTCGTGCTCCACTCCACCTTTGCTGACCGAGTCACTACCTGTCCAGTGTCTGCTTCATGCACTGATCTTGAGCTTATCAGAGATACCTTCCTAAGACTTTGAATCCAGGCCCTCCAAGTTCATCAATGACTATCTGTTAAGTATATTTTTTATTAAGTTCTCAATTCCCTGATTCTAACCTTTCATTTTCACGTAGTCTAGACCTTTCCCCCCAAGCAATAGCTTTAATATTTCCAGTTTTGTACTTGCTGGTCTTTCCCCCTAGAACTATCTACTTTTATGTTCAATATTTACAGTCCTTCAAACTATTAACCACAGGATACCATGCCACAATTAGCTCTTCCTAATTCTCTTCAGAAATCGCTAGATTTTAGGTATGGGGGAAGACCTTAGAGTTGATCATGAGTAATGTTGCCACACATTCATTTTATTGAATATGTATCCTATCTTCCTACTGGATAGTCTCTGAAAGCTAAAGAGACAGCTACATATCATATAATAGATTATCTACTATTTTGTAGGAGACTTTATACATGTGTATAAATGTATCATTGTGTGTTTGTGTGTTTGTGTGCGTGTGTGTGTGTGTGTGTGTGTGTCCGTGTCTGTGTAATACAACTTTGGTTGCCCCAATATGACATGGAACAACTTTCCTGGTCCAACACTCCTACCTTAGTCAGACAACATTTTAAATATTCAGTTTCTCATCTTAAAAGTAGGAAACTATTAGCCCTCACCTCATGGCATCACCACAAGATGGAGTGGAACCATACAGATCACTCTAGGCGGTTTCCTAGCTGTGTTTGAATAAAATTTAAAAGTAAAGATGATCATCATACACCCAATGACACTGCACTGGAGAAAATTGATTATCCCTTTGCCAGCAGATATCAATTTCAAATAGCTTCTTGATTAGGGGTGGGACCCTGTGTCTACTCCCTACTCCCAGGGTCATGACCTCATCTGTCTTGAACCCAGGCAGGTCATAGAATAGAATGTTTCCAGGGTCTCTGTGAGTTCCTATGTGTGTAAGATCTGTGGATATGTGAGAAGCACTCTTTCTCTACTATTCAGGATCTAACATTAATTTATAGTATAAGTGAGCTTGTGTGTTGTGTAGTAAGGTTTGTTGATGTTCAAGTGCAAAGAGAAACGTGAGTTCTAACGGCTACTCACAAGACAACTTACTGTTCACTATTGATTGTAAGAAAGAGAAACAAATCCAGTGATGTTGAAACATAGTTTACTAACAAACAAGAATCCTACTCTCTTGAGCAATCATAAAGTTAAACTCATACAGGCAGGGAAAAGGAAAAAGACGGTCATGGCTGGGAAGGTGAGGAGGGAAGGTCAAACATTACAGCCTTTCCGTTAATATCGCTAAGTTCTGAAAATCTATTGTACAGCACGGTGACTGTGGTAAATAAGATATATTTTAATATCGTTCAGTGGATCTAACACACACACACACACACACACACACACACGAATTAATGCATATGCCAGTTAGATTTGAGCCATTTCACAGGATTCACACATCTTGAAATACCATATTGCATACTGTAAATACATCTGATTTTTATTGGTTAATTATATGTTAATAAAGCTGAGGGAATAAAATAAAATAAAAAGCAATAAAATAAATTGATCGTATATTTACATGCATAAAATTAAAGAATTAGAAACTGTGGCTCTTAGAAACAACTTTAAGAAAGACTCTCGTCATCTTACCTAAGGATAAGGATGTGTGCTCATGAAGAGATATACAAAATCAATCTCTCTCTCTCTCTCTCTCTCTCTCTCTCTCTCTCTCTCTCTCTCTCTCTCTCTCTCTGTGGATCTAACACACACACACACACACACACACACACACACACACACACACACACACACACACAGGCTCCTGTTTCTGCAGTGCTGAGGATAGAACCTGGGACTTCACCCACACTAGGCAAGCGCTCTACCAATGAGTTCTAACTGAACCTGATATATATTCTTGTAGAGAAAGTAACAGCCATCCAGAACTCTCTGAGAAGGAAAGGGGAAAAAAAGAAATATATAATCCCCTCAGAAATATAGGAAGCCACTGTCTCAGTCGCTTCGAATGTTTAACAAGATTTGTACACAGAATATTAGATGTCCTGTGATGCCCTGGTGTCATTTATTTGAAGGCAGTAAGTGAAACCTCTTTAGGCGCCCGTGCAGCTCACAGTCATGGACTTGTATATTGCTGTTTCCCTCTCGCTCGATCTGTGTACCCTCTTCAGTCTCCTCCACTCCGACGGAGGAGTTAATGCAGTTAGATTGCTCGTGGGCTTCTAGCGGGACCACTTCAAATGATATTACTTCCATTTGCGACGTGCATCACCAGCGGCGCTCACATTCGAAGGGAACAGTAAACAGACATCTAAGTCGGCTTGCTGGAAGAGAAGCCCCGCTTCCCACTGAAAAGGAAGCCAGCGACAGGGCTATGAATTTGTCAATTTTGTACGTAAACAGCGCAGCTGCATCACTCTGGACCACACCTGATTGAGACTCTGGAGAGGCCCGAGATTGCTGTGAGCTCGCAGGATGTAGAGGGACCTCCTTCAAGGATCAGAAGTCAATTTTGACGGTAAGGGATCGATGTAGTGAGACTGAATGCTTTAATCAGGGCTTTCTGCTGATAACTATCATTTCTCGAGGAATTCCACTCTGTGCCAAAAAGAAGGACCAGGCAAGGATCTACCACATAGAGGTCCTCGAAGATGAAATGACACCGTGGCTAAAGAGAGAGAACTAAAGAAAGGAAGCTTGCTTTTAGTCACACAGCTCATAGTTTTATATTGCTAGCAGGCAACTTTTGGGCAGTCCTTCCCAGCTAATAAGCAATTGTTTCCCAATCTCTATAAGCAACTTGTTTATAAAAGAAAATTCTAGTCTGCCTCGGACATGAAACACAAAGCAGACAGTTAAAGAAATGGCATGCATTGTGCTAATGTAGAATTCTCTAGAATGGTCCCAGATTTCTGAGTTGCTCTGTGTAAACTCAGTATGGACTGCAACATGGAGGCTAGCCATCAAGCTGAGTGAGAATCCTTGCTTGGGACACCTTCAGCATTATACACTGCAGAGGGGCATGGTAATAACCTAGGGACAAAAACTTTTTTCTTTTAATAAAAAAATTATATATATATACATATATGTAGATAGGTGTGTATGTACACATACATACATATATGCACACACATACACACACACACACACACACACACACACACACACACACACACACACACACACACACACACACACACACACACACACACACACACGGTAGTTTGAATGGAAATGCACCCTCACAGGGAGTGACACTATCTGAAAGGATTAAAACAAGTGATTTCATTGGAGTCGATGTGGCCTTCTTGATGGAAGTGGGTCACTGGAGGGAAGCTTTGAGATTTCAGAAGCCCCAGCCAGGCCACTTTCTCGTACTGCCGCCTGCGGATCCAGATACACACCTCTCAAGTTACCACACCTCTGAGCTGCAAGCCAGCCCTGATTCCATGCTTCCCTTCATAAGAAGACATGGTGTCTGTCTCTTCGTGGCACCAGGACACTAACTAAGGGGACCGTATTTTAATTGACTTGATCTCGGAGGAGTAGCGATGCTTTCTCCGTTTCACCATCTTGGTTTGGGATCTTCAGAGACCCTGCAAGGGCTGGGGCAGCATTTGTCAAGCTCTTCACTATCAGCTCGAGAGGCACATTCAAGTTTGAAAGAATGAAGACACAATGTTATAGGATTTGGGAACTTTTGGAGACAGAGAGAAAGTGAGAAAGAGGGGTGTGTGTGTGTGTGTGTGTGTTAGTGTGTGTGTGAGTGTGCACACATGTGTGCGAACATGTTCACACACAGGCATTCACATTGGCTTGGTGCACACCTATGTGTACCTTTGTTTGTGGGTTCACAGGACCATGCATGTGGGTGGGATACAATGGCCAAAGGAGAAAACCTATTACTCTCCACCTGACTGCTTGAAACAGGTCACTCACCAAAACTGGAGGCCACTGATTTTGGGTCTTTTGCCTAGACTGGCAGCCAGCACACTTCTGAATCCTCTTTTCTCTATCCGTTGACAGCACTGGGATCCCAGGAGTGCGTAGCTTTCTCTGCTGGTGCTGAAGATCTTAACCCACATTCTCAAGCTTGCACAACAAGTGCTGTTACTCCCTGGCCCATCTTCCAGCCTCACAATTTAAAAACACGGTGACTGTACTTCTACACATCCCATCACACATATACACATCCCATTACACATAGCTCATCGGCAGAAACCAATGGCTTACTTGTGTGTACACATAAAGGTACCATTTTCAAGATACATGGGCTCTCATCCAATCACCCTTTACCTCAGCTCTGCCCCTTCCATTGACTCCGTGTTAGATACAATCCAGGCTTCTCTAGGAGGTGAAGGTGTCTTTTATATTCAGAAAGTGAACCTATAAGTTGCAACCTAGAAGGGATGAAGCTAAGCCAAGAAGGCCAGGGACTCAGTCCTCTGTACAGCAATATTGCTTGTGATTAAGGCTCCTCAAGTAACCCTGAAGACTATGCCTCCTTCCCCTTCCATGTAAGTAGGAAAAGAGTCACAGGAGACTGCCTCACCAGGCAGTGGGCCTGCCACTGACAGCAATGCCTGCTGTCTGATTGGCATTGTCTCAACCTAAGGCTCTAACTTAAAGAACTGGAAAATATATCATTCATTAACTCACTCAGAAACCAAGAGCTGGAATATACAGCATAATATGAAGGAGGAAGATGTCACCAGATGAGAGGAGAGTAGCCTAGTGTGAACAGATTAATGGTCATTGTCATCCTTAGACACATTTCTAAAGGGGATTATAAGAGAAAGCTTTCTTTTTATGATGAATTTTTGTAATTATATTATAACCACATCATTTGCCCTTCCTCACCACTCTCCACTCCATCCTATTGCTCTCTCAAAATTATGTCTTTTAATTTTTGCACACACACACACACATATATATATATGCAAACGTGTATATAACATATATATTCTTAAATAAGTAAACACATCTTGTTCAGTCTATACGATGTTGTACCTATCTATACACACACACACACACACACAAACATACACACATACATACAGACACACACACATGCACACATACATGCATACACACATATATGTATGCAAACATGTATATAACATATATTCTTAAATAAGTAAACACATCTTGTTCAGTCTATACAATGTTGTACCTATCTATACACACACACACACGTACACAAACATACACACATACATACAGACACACACACATGCACACATACATACAGACACACACATACACACACATACACACAAACATGCACACACACATATATAAAATTTCTTTAAAAATACTTCTATTGCCACTCTCCAAATAAATAAGTAAATTTTAAATAAATTAAAATTTTAGAAAAATAATAAAGAATTAAAAAAAATCCTTAACACAGTTCTCAGTCACAAAGGATCGTCAACAGGTAGCTAGAGTGTTCTTAATCCACTCATAGTCAGGAGAGGCAACCGTGTGGTGGTAAGCTTTAGAGAATCCATTCCATGATTTGAACAAAGATCAACTGCAGATAATATCAGAAGTGGTCTACAAAGAAAGTCTTTATTGTGCCTTGGATATTAAGTACTGTACTGATGGGTTCCGAGAACAAAAATGAGGAATGGTAAACAATTTCCTTCACTTTCAGAGATGAACAGACAGGGCCCTGTAAATCCTAACTTAGAATATGGCAGATAAAATGGTGAGAAGGCTACACAGTTGACATTATTTAATGGTACAAACAAGTTTCTAAAGCAGTAGCTATTATACATCACGTCTGAAGAGGAAATCACCCAGACCTAGACTAAGCTATGCAGGTAAGCTGACACAGTGAGCAAAGAACAATGAGATTCCAGTGTGCCCTGGGCTTTATTCGTGGCCCCACATTTCGTCCTCAGCTTTCTTTCCCACCTGGCAGCAAAGGGTAGACTATTTAGCCAGATACATCCCTCCCATCGCTGGCTCAGGAGATCCTGGGAGGGGATGGCCTTTCTTATCTAAGATGAATACATTTCCTGTTACAACACGCAGCTGTCATCCCTCGTCACTCAGGATTGTTCCCTAATTCGCAGCCCTCCAAATTGTCAAGCTTCCACTGGACACTTTAATTACTGAAATTTATCTTTAAAAAGAGGCAATATAAAAGTTGTCAGAGGAGCGACTTTATACAGTGATCAAAGCAAAATGCTGAAGGCCCTGGAAGGGTTTATTAAAAGCATTTAATGGACTCGAGCTCACACTTTTTATGCCCCTCTCCCCACCCCGCTCCCCTACAAAGGAAGATAAGATTTGTCCAGATGGTTTAGGAAAGGTATACAGCGTCTTGTAGCAGATATTTGAACAGAATAGAAGATAGACTCTTGACCCTCACCCTACCTCCAGCATATCAAAGATCAATTTTATATTCCCCTTTCTCCACAGACGAAGGGCTGCTAGAAAGATACTGTCTTAGTTAGGGTTTCTACTGAGGCAACAAAACACTATGACCAAAAAGGAAGATGGGGAGGAAAGGGTTTATTGACTGTACACTGCCATGTCGTGTTCATTATGGAAAGAAGTTAGGACAGGAATTCAAACAGGATAGGGAGATTTTACTTTTGTTCTGGAATGTATGACATATTGTAGGTTTCACAATGATATAACATGCATCCCCAGGAATCTGTGGTAAAACTTTACAGCAAAAGTAATATTTTTCTCTACTTAAAAAGATCTATTAGTTGGATTGTTATCCTAGACATGTGTTGCATGACAATGCATACCTGTGAAGATGTTGCCGTGTGTAGGCAAAGGCAGAGTGTAGCCAGGTACTAGAAACACAGGGAGAAGAAAAAAAACCTAACCTTTTGGGAATAAAGATACAGAAAGGCAACCTTTGGGGGAAAGTATATTGGTATTTATAAAAATAGCCCTGTAAAAAGATCTATAAAAACGAAAATACTGACTGAAATTTAATCACAAGTTCCCAACAGGCTTTAGGAAGGAACCTGGGTGGTGCTTTCAAAGCTACAATTGTCATTTCTGTTCCTGATTACATAAGTAGTGACGCGGGTTACGAAACATGCAAACTGAAGGAGAACTATGTATTCCTACTAACCAACTGTTAGCAATTGTTCAGAATAGTCTGTCTCTTTTCTCTGGCTATGTTTATATTTGCAGATGTATATATATATATTTTTTTCATAGACAGTAAGATCTTTTTACAATGGCGACCGACTGCATGCATTTGGATTTTATGTAATTATCTCAGTCATAAATTCACATTTCTTGCTATGTATTCATTGTTATTTTTAATATCTAGACTATTGCAATAAATACTTTATGTTGTTCAAAGAACTAGACACTACCATGCCAATGCTTACACCTGTTCATGTTTTTTTTTTTTTTTTTTTGTGTGTGTGTGTGTGTGTGTGTGTGTGTTTTTAAGACCAAGGATATATTTCTTCCTTCCTCAGGCAGACTGCTCTCCTGATGTTACATGCTTTGACCATTGGCAAGCAGGCTCTCTTCTGAGTAAGCATAAGGACACAATCTCTCCCAAAAGGTGTTTTCTGATAATTAAGAGATAATATTTAATACCTTGTCGTCTATAACGGTGCTGATGCAAATAATAATGGTACAAGATATATTCTTCTAAAAGTATCAACCAAGTCACATAAGAAATTCAACTCTGGGAACTTGCTCTGCTTCAATATTGGTGTCTCTGTCCTTCCCCCCCCCTTACCATTCTCTAAGAGGACTACAGGCAGCTAGAAATGTCAAAACCTAGGCGATTTCAATAGTAGACTTCCAGGTGTGCGAATATAAAAAGATGTCAGTGTATAGACACTTGGTGTGAAATCATTGTCGATGCCCAAAGAAGTGGAGGAAAGGTTAGAAGTGTTCTCTAGGGCTCAGGTCTGTAGACTCAAGTGATACTGTAGTGTGTTTTATGGAGAGAAGTAACCCATGTGGAAATTCCCTTATCACAGGGCATCTCCTTTCCCTTAATCTTTAAGGCACACTTACAAATTCTTTCTGATAGCAAGTCTCAGTGGAGTTGAGCCATATGCTCCTTTTTGGTTCTTGGAATAGTTGATACTTTGAGGTTCAAGACCTATAAATAACTCTCTTAGGAAACGCCATTCTATATAGAGAACCTGACCTAAAAAAAAAAGCCTGACATTTGGATATTGGTCAAAATATTACTCCTTGACATTAAAATATGTCATCGCAGTGCCATAATATTGTGACACATGGTGGTGTCACATCAGACCAATTGCAAACAAAGTGCTCCTCCGAGCCATCCAGTGATGCAGATTTGTGCATTCAGTTGAAATCTTTCCTGATATTCTAGGGCGGTGAGCAGCTTGGAGAGAGGGCAGTGTGTAATTTATGCACTTCATTTGGAAACGGGCCAGCACAGTTTGGGAAGATCCACACAGAAACTGCTCATCAAGACGATTAACAAACACAAACAAGGGGCAGTTCTTGTTAACAGCACCAGGTTGGGAAACACCAAAACATTGTGTTTCCCATAAGATATTTGCAAGACGAGCTGTGGGCGCCACTTCACACGTGCTATTATTTACGCTGCTAGCTTATCCCAGGTGGGGCAAGGGCTTAATTTACAGCAGTGAGACATGGTCGTCTGTATAAAGCATTATCTGTGAGAGCAGGAAGAGTCTTACATCGTACAGGAATAGCTGAAGATTGGTTTAGATGCTCATGGTTAGCTGTTTCGATATTACCAATGGTCTGAGTCCACTATCCAGGAGTCTTATTCTTACGGTAAGGGAGGGGGAGGAAGCTATAAGTATGCGATGGCTTCTTTGGTAGCCTTCATTGGTAGTTAGCTTCATATTCTATCTCGCTGTTTCAGGGAATTTTTTTCAGACAGTCAGCATCATTCTCATTTGGAGGTGCACTAAAAATACAGAAAAATACCATTCAGATCCAATGGATCCGAATTTCTATTTCAGTACGATTCCCATGTGAACCACATGTTACATTTCGAGATGCCTTATTACTATGGAGGATGTAAATGCAAATTTTTACCAAATGTTGGTAACAATACGGATAGTATTGATAAAATAAGATGCAGTGTTAATAATCATTATGTACTTAGAATGTTCCAGGTACCCATCCAAGCCCTACATAACAAGTTACCTCTTGAATTATCAAAATACACAGGGAAAGAGGTGCTATAAGTAGTGTCCCTTTCAGATAAGACATTTGATGCTGACGAATTTGTTGAAGGCCAGGTCAGAATAAAATACCTCCTATTCCTTGTACTAAAGAAACCGCAAGTTTAACAGCCAAAGGCAAATGAAACAGAGGGACTCATGTCCAAACATTGTGGCCTAGCTCGAAAGTGCTTATTGAAGAGATAAGGGGGTCAAGGGAAAAGCGAGTGGTGTGGCCTTCTTTCCCCATGAAGAATAACAGCCAGGAATAACTAATATGCATACACAGTAATTGTGAAATATTAGGCAGCCCAGGGCAACCATTATCTCCAACCCATTCAAGTAACAGCTCACATTTAAGACAGAATTCGGATCTTCATTTCATGATCATGACGCACGGTTGATCTTGCTGAAGAGCGTGAAGTCACAGGCAACATCTGATCAATGGAAACCGTGGACTAATGCTTTCTCTCCTTCTTAAGAGCAATGGCAGATGCATTTTGGGAGCTATTTTCTCAAAGCAGCAAGGTCTTCCCCTGGTCAATCCAAAATAAATACTATTCTATTAGGTACCAAAGAACTATCTGTTGAGTTAATGGATATGGGTACAAAGTGCTCTCTCAAAGGTAATTTTACTCTGTTTTCCTGAGATTGCATCCTGGCAGGCCTTGCAGGGAATCCTGCATATTTGTCCCATGCACCTCTTCTTCAATGTTCCAACAACAAATGGCAAAGTACAGTGCAAATGCAGAGTACAGCGAAATTCAGACTTACAGCTCTCCCTTCTAAACCGGAAACTCTGGTCAAACAGAGGAGAGCCTGCACTCCTGTGTGCAGCACCCAGTCAACTTTGTGTGGGGATCACCCTCAAGACTGTGGTGTCTTTTACTAGTTACTTATTGTGGTGATAGTGGTAATTACCCTTTTGACAGAATCTAGAATCACCTGAGAGAGAGACTCTGGGTATACCTGTGAAGGATTATTTTGACTATGTTAACTGAGGTGGGGAGACCCACTTACTGTGAGTACCACTTTCACCTCTTTGGCTTTCTGGAATAGGGAGAAACAAGCAAGCAGGCATTTGCTGCTCTTCTCACTGTGGCCAGGTTGTGACCAGCTGGTTCAAGCTCCAGCTGCTTTGTTTCCCCTGCCTTGATTGACTATCGTCTGGAACCTTCATCAAAAGAAACCATCTTCTCCTTAGGGTGCTACAATCACAGGCAAAGAAATACATTTGTTACCTACCAGTGAGATGACCAATAAGTCTAGGTCCTAAGCCCTGGAATATGTAACTGTTCTGTAGAAAAAGTGAGAAGTCCTCATATGTCAAGAGGACTACACTGGCTATAATCGTGTAAAGGAAAAGCCTTACTGGAGGTATCTGGGTGGCTCTGCAATGCTGTTACCTGTATCTTTTCTAGGAAAGGCAGAGAGTGATTGAAATAGACACCAGGAAAAGAGGAAGTAAAATGCAGCAGAGGGAGATCGACACCACCCAAAGTGTACCAACAGTTCCTAGAATCCGAAAGAGACCACAGGGGAATTGCCTCCCTAGACTACAGAGGGAGTCTCTCCCCAGGGGTTTCCGAGTTTCATACTCCTGACAGGAGAATGGAGAATAAATCCGTATGTGCCAACCCACACCAGATTTTACAATTCATTTTAGCATAGCGCACCTACAAGGGTGCAATCCCTCAGAGATGTAGATTTTTTGGGGATGGGACATTGGCAAAGTAGGGTACAATGATCGCATCTTCCAGGGTTCTGGTGATCTCTGAATCCAGGTATGATTAGAGTCACTCATTTATGTTTAAATCTCTGCTGAAGCACTCTTATCTTAACATGAAAAGAGTGGATTCTTGTATAGATTTATATTTTCATTTCAAACTCAGAGTTTATATTCTAACTTCATGAAGGCCATAAACAATGACTCTTCTATCTGGAATGAAATAAAGACAAAGGGGGGCAAAAGGCCTGAAAGTTGCATACTCTTCTGCATCCGTCTTACAAATAGGCAGTGTAGACTCAGAGAAAGCTAAGGAGGATCCTGAGACCATCCGGATAATTAGTGTAGCATCAAGGTAGGCGGTCACTGCTGGCCTGTCGCTTTCTTCCCTCTCTCCCTCCACCTGTCAAAATCACCAGCGTTCACTGGGTCTTCCTTGATTATTGAAATAAAGTGTACTGTAAAGACGTGTGTAATAGAATGTCATGTTTGTTCAGGAGGAGTTGTAGCCATGCCCTCCATCTATCAAAGGAAATACTCTAAGTCCATCTCCAAATATGACTTTTTCTAAGCAAACTAATTTATCCAGAACATTTAAGTCAATTCATATTTAACTGTAAAGGGGTCTTGCCATGATGTAAGTGATGTTTAATGCACTAAAGGCTATAGCTATTTAAAATATTCGAAGAACAACGTAACTGGTGACTTTTGAAGGGGATGAGAGAAAGGCTAGTGAGTAGGTCATAACACATTTATTAAAAAGATTAAAAGGCCTTGAGAAAAACCTGAATAATTAGGCTACATAATTGACAATTAAACGGTAACTTTAGATTCCCAAAGATAATGTAAGTGAGAATTATATAGCAATGCTTTTTTGGGAAGAGACGCAGAGAGAGAGCAAGAACGAGAGAGTGAGAGAGAGCCTGAGAGTGAGAGTGCAACAGAGAGAGAGAGAGAGAGAGAGAGAGAGAGAGAGAGAGAGAGAGAGAGAGAGAGTTAATTAAATTTTATTCCTAAAAGAGATTTTTTTTACAGTGATCACAGACACTCCAATAAGGGAAGCATTGCCTAATATGTTGTCATATTAGCAAACTTTTACACCTATCTGTGCCTCAGGGGGTCAAGTCACATTTGGGCTCTACTCTGCATAAATTTCACACTCCAACACAACAGAACTATTTTCCTTAATGCAATACTAGAACTCCCTAGGAACTCATGGAGTCTATATTGCTGTAACTAATTCAGGAAATAATGATTATTTTTTAACCAGTCAGAAGTTGATTCTCCAGGACTCAGCAGAAACCAGCATGTGCCCGGATGCTTCTACACAGTCTTGTGCGCACTCCATTATCTCTGGCACATGTACGTCTAGCCTTGCCACAGACGGCTCTTTACCATCAACGGATGTGCTTCTGATGCAAAATTTGAATCTCATTTAAACATTTATCTTACAGAGTTCAGAGAGGCTAAAATAAAACTATTTCTTGTCTCAAACATTCGAGTAGTGGTATCCTTGCCTTATCTTGGTTCAAGCAATATTCAAGGCTTAACTCACTAATAGGAAAAGTTGAAAAGTGTTTTTTTTTTTCTTTTTTGCAAGCCTTACCTCTAGTTATGTATAGCATGTATGGTACTAATTTACTTCATCATTACCAAAACAGTCTGGTCTATGTGAACAGGACATTGCCTAAGTGATCCATCTCTTACCTTAATCTCACCAAGACTGGGCTTATTACTTGAGAGTGAGCCCTGGCTTACAGGTAATCAAGACGAGCCTTGGTTTAGCACATGCACAATAGAAAACTGAGCCAAGGCAGCATTTCAGGATTTAAACTTGTACTAGGAAATGAGTCGGCAGTTAAAAACTTAGAGCTGCGGGTAAGTCAAATGGAGAGGGATCCAGATATGTTATAAAGCAATGCCATTATACCGCCACAGGATGAAGACAAACAGAACACACACACACACACACACGCACACGCGCACACACACACACACACACACACACTACTCACACAGACACACAGACACAGACAAACAGACACACATGGACACATACACACACTCTACTCACACAGACAGACAGACACAGACAGACACATGCACACACACTACTCACACAGACACACATACACACATACACACATACACTACTCACACAGACATACAGACACACACAGAGACATACAGACACACACACAGACACAGACAGACACACACAGACACAGACAGACACACACAGACACAGGTACACACTACTCACACAGACACACAGACATGCACACACACACACACACACACACACACACACACACACACACACACGCCACATATACCAGAGACAGAATATCTGGATGATAAACCATGGGGCCTATTTTGCAAAGATCTATGTAGTAATTTTTGGGTCTAAAACAATCCACCTTTAGAATGTCCTAACTCTTGAGTTTTTCCTTCATCTTCCTCATACATAATAACCTGACTTTTCGCACATTTCAATGGATTATTATTCTATGACAAAATCCTTCCTACCCCTTCCTGATGGAGCATAAATGAGTTTGCTTCTCAACGACAAGCATGAGATTATCCGGAAATGCAACATTCATCTGAAAATGCTACACCATTCACCAGGTTTGATAATATGCTATCTGAACTCTCTCTCAGCCTCCTGCAGAGAGCCTGCTGTTTCCTAACTACTGTGATGTTATATGATCATCCTCAGCACAAGCGTGTTGATGCAAAGAGCTCAATGGGACCTAGTCTAGCATGGACATATACTGGTGACAGAGACTACCAGAATACTCTGATGCTCAAATTTGCACTCTTCCCACCGCTTCTTGCTAGGTATTTTAAAGCATTTGTTGATTAAATATCTAGTAGCATTAACTCTAATTTTAACTTCAATTAAATGTTTAGGCTCCATTTAGCCTATGCTCACGAAACAGTAAGTCAGGGTTCTGATTTCCAACCATGATTCTTCAGTTTCAGAATACTATCTATGTTGTTTTATATAGCCGACTGAGCTAATTTATCACAACCTAAAGAAAATATAAGTATCACATTAAAGTTAAAACTCACATTGGCCGAAAGTGTAATTAGATATCACATATTCTCGAGTGTCTTTATGTAAATTAAGATTGTTCGTGTGAAAAATATTACTTTTTAAAAATTAAGAATTACAACAAAGATAATGATTTCAGTTGGCAATCTGGCTAAAACAGTTTTATTTTCCTGACCTTGTAATTTCAGGCTTTTTCTTAGACATGAAGACATTAAGAACCCATGGAGATTTTAATTTTGAAAGTAACTTAAGGGTTGTCGCTGTTGGGTTGCTGGTTCTAAGACCCAGTATGTGTATATGACTCATCCCTTAATCCCTTGGGTATTTTGTGTAATATTATGAGCTTGTGTAGTCCAAATACCTTAATATATACATCTCAGTGGGACCTAGCCTAGCACTCAGAGAATCCTTATTCAATGAAAATGTTTGGTTTGTGCATAAGCGAGGAGATTCTCTGTGATTCAATGTCTTAGAAGTTCTACCTGAGCTGACACTATTGGTCTACACATTTATCAGTGGCAGATCTAGGGGGCAAAACTTAGAGTCAAAGGCCTTATATGATCAACCACATTGCAGTTACATAGTGCCCTGTTATAAGCTCAGCATTAGGATAAACCCAATGGAAAATGTATCACAAAATTAGCACATGTATGTTAGATGAGTCTCTCTCTGTCTCTCTGTCTCTGTCTGTCTGTCTGTCTCTGTCTCTCTCTCTGTATGTGTGTGTGTATTCTCTATCTATCTATCTATCTATCTCTCTCTCTATCTCTCTATATACTTTAACAGTATATATGAATATACTATATATGCTCTATATGTAGATGTAGCTGTAGATATAAATGATATATGTATATATATGTGTGTGTGTATAAACACATGCATATTACAACTTCATAGTCTAAAATATAATGAAATATCTTTTGTTTGTTATAAACATGCTGCCCTCCCTGTGTCATAGGAGGGAGAAAACATGACAAACTAGAATCCTGTACTTAATGACCAAAGTGTGAATGAACACATTGGCTTTTCCATATTCTTAGCTTATATAGAGCTTACAAAATGTCACCAGCATAGGCCACATGACTTCTCTTTAACAAGGCCTAACCTCATCCCAGCCAAGCTGTTCCTCCTCATGTAATTGTTAAGCCCCAAAGAGCTTTCCTCTTCTCATCTTCCCATGGTTCTTTGTTATTTGCTCCATGTGAATGGAGTACATTGGTCAACCTTTCGAGCCCCGTGCAAACAATTTACATTGCTTCCCTCAAACTATTTCAAATATATATATCTTTTTTTGTTAAGGTCACCTAAAAGTTGCTTTTCTAATAGACTAGTCTTTTTTTAAAAAAATAAAAAATCAGTACCCAATGCAAATATATAATGAATATTGTTCCCAAAGTTGTGGCAACTTTAACTCAACACTGATGGCCAATGCACTTTGTCACCTTGCACTGATCACCCAGTCTGAACTTTTGTATTGGTTGTAAGGTTAATAGGCAACTAATGACATATGATAGGCAGGTCCCTGGCTCATTTGTGAGGTATTATCTGGAATGTGTGAGCATTCTCCTACCCCATAAAATGAGCTTCCCCATCCTCCTTATTAACTCCAGGTAGAGCTTTGTATTATAACTGGATATCCCAGAATGGGCATTTTTGATTTATGAAAATGGAACCCCAGGAAGGGGATATAATACAGAGCAGATTTATCTGGGGGAAAATGGAGGAAACTGTAAAATGCAGGTGCATTTTATTGATACTGCTGTGGGGATATCAGAGAGAAATTGAAAGTTGTTATTTGGGGTCTAGATTTGGACCAGAAGCAGAGCAAGACAGGACATGAACTTAGATTGAAGTTCTTCTGCAGGGCCCAAACCTGACACCCTTGAAAGACCTCTTTCTGTCTTCCCCACTATATGTCCTCAGCTGTCACTTTGAGGGACATCGCAGGCATCAGCTAGCTGCTACATTGACCCATGACAGTGTTTGTAAGGCAGCACAAACAGGGAAGGGGACAAAGCAAGAACCTGTTTGTTTACTGTGCTTGTTTTTCAGTGTTTCCATTGCAAGTTACAAAAGCTTGCATTTGTCAATGACCCAGTAGGGTAAAAATAAAGACATTCATTCATATCTCTCAGTAGAGAGAGATCCCTTAATCCACTCACTGATGATAACTGTATTACAATAATCAGCCTGCAGTATATCCTCTATTAATGCTTACAACCATAGCAGTTCCTAAGCGCTAGGAGACATTTATTCATTTACATAATATAGTGAGAGACTTTCACCCTTGTGAGACCATCCATTATCTCCCTGTCCCTCCCTGGAAGGATTTCAAATAGATACAATTATATTGAGGGCCATTTAATAATTACATGTCTAAATGACCAAACTTAAAGGAAATAAATATATGCAGTGACCAACACTAACTAAAGTCACTAAATTAAAAACATATCTAGGTATTACCAGTGACATTAGGCTTCGTAGCTCCCTCTCCCAGCAAAAAGTACAATGGCGAGTCTGTGAGATTGGTATGTAAATAGGAAGCGTGTTAATGCAGACTCCCCTTGAAACACTTTCTGCATCACCATTAGCTTATGCAGTGACATTTTAAAGTTATTTTCCCCGTCTGTCCCTTCCTAGTTAGCCACATCATGGCCGCTGCCAAGGAGAGAAGGCACTGTCTGATACACAGCTTCAAAGAAGTTGGTGAGATCCCTGTTATGAAATTGCAAAAGTTTAGATAATTCATTCAAGCTTGGCTTTTTTTTTCTTCCCCCGTGCACTTTTCTAAAGAAAATTTAAAGTGTCAAAAATACATATCTTGTGCTCATTATTAAATGCTAAATACCACCGTGTTTTGAGCTGCCTCGTGGCCATTAGAAAGGAAACAGGTGTTCTGATAGATTATAAAGTGTGAGTCCGATGACGGGCAGGACAGAATTTTAATGAAGCTGCTCACGCAGAACTCGGACTGGGCCTCTTGAATGTGATGCTCAAGCCCTGAAAGTAGTCTTCAAGACAAAAATCACAGGGATACAACTCAGGAAGCGCTCATTAATAATCAGCAAGTAAATGGGATGCGGAAAATCATTAGATCGAGATGCCTTTGCATTTCAATGCAGTTTAGTACAGCATCAGCCTCAGGAGAAGGTGGATATCATTTGAAAGGATATAGGATGGATGGATTCCTCTTGCCACAAGAAGTTCTTCGTCAAGACCGTGCTCAAAGCTAGGATTCTGGGGGGAGCATTTCATGAGAGATGGGAGATAGCTTTGGAGGGTGGTATCCAAGAGTCATTATCCATTACTTTCACTAGGATCGCACCTAGAGATCTGCGAAGAATCAACTTCTCTATCTTTTCTCATTAAAATGTCTTAAGATGATATATCAATGATGATCATTTAGAGTTTGGGGCGTGTGCTCGCGTTTCAAATGTATGTTCTACAGTACAGATATCGAATCTCTTTCCATTCCAGGTAGCAGAGATCACCCCTTAAGTTGCCAGGCTTTTACCATGATCAATCGGGGATTTTGCCATGTGTTCATGGTTATTCTCTGGTTATTCTAAGTGGCCATATCTCGAGGCAGGAAGGAATCACAGCCGTCCTCTAAGACAGATTAAAGAAGCTATCTATCCTGTGGGTTCCAGAGACTAATTCATTTTCCTAACCAGTCCCTGGTCCTCCATGTTCCGTGTCCTCCAAGCTTAGTAGAGAAGGTCCACCACTTCCTAAAAGGATACAGAAGTCAGATATTTTCCTTTTAGGGAGTCTTTTGAATGCTCTCTTCTGGGTCTACTCCCATCTCCCTGTCCAGCCTGACTATTGCCCTTACCCTTATCTTAATATCTCTTAATAAAGCTCCTCCCTGGCTTTGAAATGGATGCTTTCTCCTTCCCTTTAAGACCCCATATTGGCATCTCTGACGTAATGTACTGTACATCTGAATACTTTTCTACTTCAAGTTCTTAGCATGGTTCGCATGGTCAAAGGCCCCCTCTGCTAATAAAATTCATTCCTGACAGGTAAGTGTGTTTCAGCATCCTAATCCTAGCAGACAAACCTATTTATCAATGTCTTTCATTCAGTATTCAGTGCTTTCTGCAGAAATCTGGATTGCATCAGATTATTGCAATCTCTGCCACTACTCCTTAAAAAATTTATGTATATGGGTGTTTTGGCCACATGTCCATCTGTGTACTACATATGTGTCTAGTGCCCATGGGTGCTATGGAAGGTCATAGGATCCCCTGAAATTGTAGTTACAGATGGTTGTGAGCTGTCATATGGGTACTGAGAGTGGAACCCAGTTCCCCTAGAAGACAAACTTGTGTCCTTAACTGCTGTGAGATCTCTTCAGAGGCGCTCCCTTTAGAGATGGTTTTATTAGTACCAAGAGGGTAAGTACACAGATATTTTGGTACACTCTTGGCACTGCAATTCAATCATTATCAATATACAATTCTGGAGAAAAATGTGTCCCGAGGCTAGTACTGTAGCTGTTTTACAACCGAAATTACAAAACAGTTCATCAAATGAACAAAATGGATAAAATTCCCTTTGGCCAAATGAATGTAATTAATAAAAAAATAGAAATTTTCTTATTTTTATTTGCCTCAAGTATTTGTACAAGAGATGAAATACTGGCCTATGACTGACTTAACTATCTTTTTCTATTTTTTTTTCCCCAGAGAAGGCTCTGAATTCTTCCTTTTTGGTATCCCCATGTTAACATACTTTGCCTCCATGGTCAATAATAAAATGATTCCATAAAGAATTGCTCGTATGATGGAATGAGCAGTCAAAGCATGAAAATAAACAGCAATAAAATACATAAAAAGTCACTCTATAAAATGTGTCCTAAAGTACGCCTCTTGATAAAGAAATCATATAAGATCTGTGAATTATCAGTACTGTATATAACCTATCCTTTTTTTTTCCTGCTACAAATACTTAATTTTGTATTCCTAAGGTTGCAGAGATCCCAGTCCATTCTACCTGCGACCTATACCCTGAGCACACTGGATGCGAGTGCCACTGGGGTTCCAGGTCTGCTCCCGTGCAAGTGGTCTGCACATCTAGCTGTGTTTAAGTTCCACGCTTAGATGCACATTCGCCAACGACATTATCTACCAGATTTCAAAGGAACTCTGTTTCTCGTGGACAGGAGCCAGGACGACTTTTCTCTCGCTCTCGTATTTACCTTCACGTTGCTGCTGGTTCAGAGGATTCTCCTTGTCATCGCTCAGACACGGTGCGCACTTCTAGCTCAGCACAGACCGTCCTATTTGTAGGCTCCACGCTGTGCTGAGGTAAGTTCAACCTGTCAGTCCTCTGGGTCAGGCGGCAAATCTAAGGATGTTTCTGACACTTCCAAAGGATTCTCTCCTTCCTCTGAAACCTCGCTCCAGCTCCCCTAATGACTACTTGCCAGTTCTCATTCTTAATTATCGCCGCTGTCCAGCTTACAGAAATACTGCATTCGTCACCTTATTCCAAACCTGGAAGCACCTCTGGGTGTTCCTTAGTATCATACCCATGACAGCCATCTCCGAAGTTCCTAAGTACTTAGCGTGTACACAGGAATTTTTTTTAGGAAGCCAGTGGATTCTGTCTTCTCTCTGTAACAGAGCTGGTTCCTTTGAAGAGGAAAAGGACCATGGCTTTCTCCTTTCTGGAGTTGTGCCCTGATACCCAAGCGGGTTTTTGGATGGATAATAGGAGAGACCGAGGTTGAAAATGTTCTACCGTAACGGCCGTGCAAGGTCATGTGGTCACTGAGCTTAAGAGCGAAGAGTTTCAAACTCTGTTTTCAAGGGAGGTCCATACCCATTTCTTTCCTGTTCTGTAGAGTAATGGTCCTCTGGCCATTTAAAGGCGTGGCTAGCAGAACACAAGAACTTTATTTGTGTTCCTACCCAAAGAACTCTAGTTCTGATTCAACCACAGAGATACCCAGGAGGGCAGGGCCTTAGTCAGCAGGATGATGAGCGCAGCCAAGTCAACACAACGGCTAACAATAGGATGTCAGTGAAGGATAAACTGCTTTTCCTCCCGGAGATGTGGCTCCTGAATGTCTACGGTGTGGTATTTTGAGAAACAGGAGAGTCTCTGCGGGATGGCTGAGGGGGAATCATTGGGCATAACTGACTTCCCCAGCTAAGGATAAGTACACTTTATTAGAGCTGATAAAGACAGACCCAGTCCATCCTGCCATGCACTTACTCTAACACAGCCATTCTAGAATTTTCCATCACTGCCAAGTCTACCAAAGCTAGGGCCTAACATGCCAAAACAAACACTTAAAAACCTAACTACTAAGGCTGTGCAGATGATAGGCACATTCAAATGGCTCATAAGGCAATGGTATGTTTATCGTAATGCTAAGCTGTGTTTCTCACACCCCAATTTAAGCGCATGTTTGCTCTTTGCCTTCCTTTCACTGAATCTGATGCTATTACTGAAAAGGTATTTTGTGTTTTATTGCCTCTAAACATTTCCAAGTAAAACACATTTGAATGGTCATGTAAGTAAGTGCAGGCATGGTTTAAAGAGGCCTTTGCAAACCCCACCCCCTCCCCGAGTTCTCGGGTCATATAAGTGACACGCTACTAAGGAAGACAAAAGAGAGCTCGAAGTAAACCCTTATTCTTTGCTTTCTATCAAATTAAATTAAACCCAACAAATGGCCAGAACCTCAGTGGAATGAGTTACAGATTGTATCTCATGCCTATGAAAAATGAGACTTCAGGGAAACCTTTGTGTTTCAACGCCTCCACAGTAAAATCGTATCTTCAAACCAGTCACACCTAGCCCCGTTTTCTTGCAAAATCCAATCCTCTGTCACATCTTTATTCGTGTACTAATCAATTATCATTTAAGGGCACTGACAACCAAAACCGCCCTGCGACCACTCTTATCATCCTTGCCTCGCCAGAAGATAGAATACTGCAACTTAGCCGTTTAAAAATTATAAAAGAGGGAAAAAAACACAAGAAAACTACTTCATAAAAACAGACACCATAAAAAGGTTCAGACAGAGGGGGAAAAAAAAATTAAATTGCTTTCACCGGGGTTCCATTCTGACATCTGTGCCACTGGAGGGCAATGGATAGGCCATATTTTAAAAATAATTTTATAACAAACCTCAGCTGTGTTCAGAACCTAAGAGATGTAGTTAGGAAGCTAAATATATTGACAAAGAAAGATCAGGAAAAAGAAGTAAGACTGTCTTCTCTTTTGTCTATTTAGAAGACCAAAGGAGAGCCTTTGATGAATTTTGTTGTAGCCAATGAGAATGAAGCGGCCTGAGTGTAGGGATTATATTCTATAGAATATCAAATAAATGTGGTGGTCATTACACACTGTCACAGTCCTTAACACCCTGCGCGAGGATGTCCACGTAAAATGAAGTATTTTGACACACCGATGATCATGCACCTTATGAGAAACATTATTCAAAGTACCTATAAAGACTGACAGCGACTCTCAGAATTGCTTCTGTGAACTTCCGCCTCAACTGAGGAAATCCGCTGCAATCCCACACCTCATACGAAAAGACAGAAATGAAGGCTTCCCTCCTCACTTAATAACCTAGACCCTCACCTTAGTGGAATTGACTAAATGTGTGGCTGGAACTCCCAGGCCCGTGTACCCTTGCCGGTTCCTTTGGATGCTCATGGCAGGCATAGTGAATGGATCGCCACTCGTGTTTTGCCCAGCTCATGTATACTGCCCACGCGCAGCCTGCCAGGCACACGAGTCACTGATGACCCACGAATGGGAGCTTGCAATCACAACTCGGTCCGTTTTCTTCCTCAGAGAGGGGAAAATTAAGATTCAACAAGGAGAAATGACTGTCTCTCTGCTACAAACATAGTTAATGGCCGCGCCGACTGCTACGATCGCCTCAGATCCCTCTGTAACCTTCTGATTTCTAATCTGCTGCAGGGATTGGTAGAAAATAAGCATTAAGGCTGCTGATTAGTGATGGGAGGAAGACTCTGGCCCAAGGAGGATAAAGAAAGCATTAGTGTGACGCTCCCTCCCACTTTCACCTAAAGACCTAACTCATCGGTTACTTTTTTTTTTTTTTTTTTTTTTTGCCCTCCGGCCTATTCTCAGAACCAAGCAATCACTTCTATTCTGACTTCTAAATCTTTCCTTTGTTTCCTTGGAGAACAGTCAAGGTTGATTAGTGCAGGCTTTATTTCTGGTTTACCAGACTGCGTGCTCTTCTTATTCACCAATGGGTGGGTGCAAATTCTTCACCAAGGTTACTTTTCTCATTACCTATGCTAAAGTTGTGGGACAAACAGTATAGAGCAAACCATAGAAGGTAGCGAAGCCACTATGACTGACTTGATATCATATTCAAACAGGATCTTCAGTCCTTCTCTCAAGATACTTTCTAGTAGCCCACAGCATAATGACTTGGCATCAATCTCATCCCACGTGAGAAAGGTTAAAGAATATGATGTCATTATTGGCACTTGAGAACAGGCTGGGTGTGAGGGTTACAAATGTATGTAGCAGAATGCTGGGAGTATAGCTACGGCTCTCCAGACAACGCGAATCTAATTGTAGGTCAATTTCCCCAGTCCAAACACAAACCAAGATGGAACGAAATACAAAACTAAAGTCGGTTTAGATGCCAGCAGCATCTTCCCTTCTCTTTCTCAAAAAATTATTGAGACGGTTTATGATGTGAAGCACCAATTCTGCTTCTCTATATCTATTTTCTTTCTCATTCAAAGTATTCTTGGAGGACGGATGGTGTTTTTGTAGAGGATAAGGTGAGCTTTACAGATAGTTAATGACAGCTAGCTTGCTTTGATGTAACTTAAAAATTGACTAGCTACAGAGTAATATACCACAGGGATGGCCATGGGTACAATATTATTTCAAGGAAATTCATATCAGTGGGAGCGAGGTAAAGGGCTTTTAAGAGATGAGCCCGTACCGCTGCACAAGAAAGAACAAGTATAACTTTGAAAAATTATATAAATATATATAAATATAAATATATGTATATATTCCAAGCTAAAGAAGTACATTTTTCTTTGAAAAAAGGAAGCATCAATTAAACTAAACAAGACACCTTCTTATTGAGAGCCAATTTCTGCTAGGCAGTACTGCAGAAGGAAATCAATGGGACCCACTGAATTACCTTGGAAAATGTAGCAAATAATACAGTACCTATGGGAAGACAGGCAGATATGACGGACACTAAACACCATCCTTTCTTCACCCTCAGTTTTGCTTCCTGTTTGCCTATCACACATTGCTCTCCCAGTTTATTGTTTCTAGCATATGGGCTTGGGAGTCAAGCCAACCTGGGTCCAAATCCTTGCTCTGCCACCCAGCAGCTTTGAGACCCTGTGAGTCTTCTCTGTATCCCCAAGTCTAGAATGAAGTAATACATAATGATACCATCTTCATTTAATAGCCTCATTGTTTCAAATTATGTACAGTGATGCCCGCCGAAGGCTCGGCATGGTTCCTGGCACATGATACGTGCTTAATAGATGTTTCCCCTTACGACTGTTATCACTAATAGTAATGACCTCAGCCAGAAAAGTCAAATATCTTTAATTACCCATTAAATTTCAAATTATTAGATTCTCCTGTGTGTCATTGTTACCAATCAAAATACCACAAGTGGGATAGGAAATATAATCCCACGAAAGAATCGACCCAGAGTAAATGCCCCAATTAAGTGCTAATTAAAGGTGCCTACCTTAAAACTTGCATTTAGAGTACACCTGTAGCGTGAGTGCCATTTTTCAAGTGAATCCCGTCACTCTGACATTTCGAATGTCCTCAATGACTCCAAGTGAAGGAAAACAATCTCTAAATAAATGTCCCATGTGAAGAAACAGAATTGACGGTGGCGACTCAAGGGGAGATGAAGCATTATTCTCAGTACAATTAGGATTTTTAATATACATACTTTAAGGACAATTAGTCTACAGTCAATGGATATTACTCGATGTGACAGTTATGAGCAATCTCCCGAGGTGGTGGAAATGGAGGAGAAGGATGACCTTTGTTTGCCGTAATGAAAAGGAACACTCCCTGAACATTAAAAGAAATGTCACATAGTAGGGAAAATCTCACACTTGTGGTACTAAAGCATATGCACAAATTTGAGAGAGGGAGAAAGTCCCAGAATTATGTTTTTTTTTTTTTTTTTTGGTTTGGTGAAGTGGACAAAATAAAGGGAGGCATGTCCTAACACTTTTTACTTTAATTTATGACAGCCTATAATTGTGGCCTATTTCCCTTTCACAACGACAGCTTACAGTGCGTGTCTCTTAACCGTGTATTTGGGATGGTAACACAAAGGGTGGCCGCCCCACTCTTCCTCCCCGTCTCTATCTTTTTCTCCTTCTCCTTTCAGAGACTGATTGTGCGGACCCATTAGGATGTGGTTCATAATTTAATTGAGCTGAGGTTTACACTCATAACTAAACAATAAAGTTAAAGTAATGAGTTTCAATCACAGGACTGTAGCACATGGTTTAATTTACATAGATAATTAAAATCGCCACTCCTACTGTCCTTCTTTTGTACTTGAAAATGTACTAGCAAGATAGCTCGATATTACCATTACCCCCTTTTCCATTAAAGGGAAATTAAAGGACCCACAAAGGGTGCGGGGACTGTTTTAATCTAATCCACCAACCTCTTCTCGAAAGTAAAATGGCTTAAAGTGGAATGCATTTAGGCCAATTTTTTTTTTTAACTTTTCAAGTGAAAATTATTCGTATAATTAAGGGAAGTTTAACGCACTGGCTGGGTACTTGCTCCAGTAGAAAAGTTTCACATCTGCCAGTACTTTCCCAAGTGCCCCGCAGGGTTCCCTTAGTCAGCTCGCCTTGAGTACCTCTATCTGCTGAGTCACAGACTCCTGCTGTGGGCAGTAATTTCTCATTCCGCTAATCACTCACGGGCTATTATTTAACTGCCAGAGTCCGGGCACAGGAGTGACAAGCTCTAATTTTGTAGCTGAAGGACAAAGAAATTCTACAGAGGAATAATCTCTACGGATCTCATTTTAAAACACAAAACATCATCGGGGTGGATCCTAGCATCACACTTGCAGGTAATGGTTATTATAGGTAAGCCTCTTTGCCCATCCAGCCACAAGTATCAGCCACCTGCTGCTACTTTTGGTTTCCCACTGGCTTTTCTTGAGCATCGCCACACAAGTTCTGCCTAAGCAATGTGATAACGTTTGACAGAATTGAAGGGGAAGCCATTATTGCTGATGACACCAACGCCCCTATTTGCACTATGTCACTTGGGACAAGCCAGAGCTGGGACACCTACATTCATTCTGAACTGTGTGGGTCAACAGTTCCTGACAGGTATTTCTGGGTCCCGCCTTAGTGTATGTCCTACATTTTAGAGAGGTTGAGAATTTTCTGTAGGTGATGTATGCTGTGCTATATATAGTACAGGTGTGCTAGATGACACGGCGACTTTAACATCTTATTAAATACTTACACCTGTGACAGTCACAAGACCCTGGGAAAGGCTGACAAACCTTGTTTTCATAGGGAGTGATGCAGGGTTTGAACCTACAGCCCACGCCTACTGAGACGCTTAGGAGGAAAAATTAAGTAGCTATAACCGTTCGTGAGCAATGTTGCTTATGCAGGTTCCGGTGGATATAGGTTTCCTTTTGATTTTTTTCTGACGGAAAGTTGCTATTCTATTTATCTGAAAATCAAGAGATATTTGGCAAGATTACAAATAGCATGAGGAAGATTGATAGGTGCATTCTTACACTTAGAGATAATATATGCAAATCTACCTCAATTAAAAAAAATTCTCCTGGCAGCTTTTGTCTTTTTTGCTCTAACAATATGGAACAATAATTAACTGATGTGTTATAGCAGAAAGTTGCTTATGTCTGATAATTAATTATGTGAAGGAAGATTTAAAAGTTACAAATAAACTCATCTGTTTTTTTTTAAAAAATAATTTTCAAACTAATTAAAAAATATTAGCTGGGTTTAAACGGCGAGTTTAAGACGTTTTTGATCCCAGGAACTTGTGTCCAGAAATATCTTCAAACACTACAATGCACTTGGTTCTATTTATGAATTTTTGAAAAGAAAATCATTCATATTCTGTAGTGAGAAATTAAGAATTCAATGAGGTGAAGCAACTAAAGGGATGGTTTTAAAGACTTCTCTTGTTTTTCTACACTCGCTTACTTTAGTATGGGATTCGGACTCCAGAAAATGGAAGTGAAGTCAGGCAACCTGTAAGCGTCGTTACCCCCAAATGAATTCTATCACTGCAAATGTGACTGGATTGCTCAGGCTTCTTTAAATAGTTTTAAGTGTAACAGCTAAACACCAAGTTATTTCCCTTTACCGGATGGCGTTGACCTGTGGTCTAGGTGTTTTCATTTCCAGCCTCAACTAAAACTAAGTTTCAAGTTCGTTTCAGTTCGATCAATCCCTTCTAAGTGATGCGCAATGCAGGCAGCCCAGAAGAATCAGGAAGATGTTCCCAAATAGACAGAAAGAGCAACTGCCATGCATAAATGCACTAGCCCAGGTATCATTATTCTGATCGTATGCTAATCACCCAGGCGGCTTTATGGGTTCTAAAGTCTTCTCCTAGAGCATCTAAGTGGAATGAATGTCGCACAAGCACAGGAACATAATGGTTAAGTGGAACATCACACACTAGTGCAGGAACACCGTGTGGAAACAAGACTGTACACTAAAGAACCCGTGTCGTCACCAGCCAATCCTGTGTTGTCCTTTCTGCCCGGAATGCCTCTTTTCACTTGTCCCACGCATAAGTGCCATTCAAAAGTTTGCAGCCCGATTTTTAACCACCAGTTCCCTATAAGATATTACTTTTGTCCCAGATCTAACAACTTCCTACCACCTCCTTCATTTTCCCTCACAGAATCTGTGAAAATGAGTAATTTCAAATCTTTCATGGGTTTGAACTTTCTGTCTGTCCCTTCATGTTGCTGCTGTGGGTGGATACATTTATCTAGGAAATGAATGTTTTTGTATGAAGAACGAATGAAAGAATGCCCAGTTTATGTCACTCCCGTGTCATATGTATCTTATGGCATGCCCCGATTTTTAAATGCATGAACTTTTTTTTCTAACAACATATTTACTCTACACTCTAAATGGTCTCCCTCTCAGTTAGATTTGAATAACACTCACAGCTGAGCGGCAAAACAATGCTTTTTCTTGTTCCCATATCTTTTTTTCTGGATATTTTTTAAAGCACCTGAGCTCCCAACGGTAAATTTGCAAAGAACTAAGTAGTAGTTTGTACCATCACACATCCTCTGCTCCCGGGTGAAGCCTCACAAAATGATATAAATGGGAGAATAATCATGCATATTATAAACATGTTTTGCATTTGAGTAATTTGCACATGTTAAAGATTTGATGTAACTAATAATTCATCAGCCCTTTCCCACATGCAAAGCGAGAAAATGATAGCATCAGTTTGAATATCAAACACAGTGATGGCGAGGCAGCGTTCAATCATCCATGCTAATGGAACAGATACAATCATCCCCACCCATAAAGGGACAGGGCCTCTCTGCCTCTGGTTTGTTCTTTCCCTCAGTGCCCAGAAGATCTGATAATAAAAATAAAAAAGGTGGGAAGATGAAAATGCCACTTCTCTTTTCATATCTTATTGTCTTCCATTGTGGTCACTCAAAAGAATATGAGGAATGTCCTTCAGTGAAAAAGAAAAGAAAAAAAAAGGTAAAGGAGAGAGAAGGGAAAAACAAGTTTGGACCACTGGAGTGGAAAGGTCATGGGCTCAAGGCCAACTTCTGCATCTCAGGGAGGCTCTCTGGAAGCTTAAAAAAGAGAAATAAAGGGCTAGGAATTCTGCTCCATTGTAGGACACGTATGAACCATGTGTGCGGTCCTGGGTTCAATGTCTACAGCAGAAACAAAACAAAATTTTACAAACAAACTCAGACAGAGACCCCACCAGAGAGAATAACTTGTAGATATTATCAATATATCTTGAGACATCCCACGGGAAATTTTCTTTAGGAAGACATTCTATACCACCTAGCAGAGAGTTTCCAGTAGCAGGAGGCATGGTGACATTTATTCTGGATTATGCCCAACAACTAGAGACAGGTCTGATCTGCATATTATCTTGGGGCAGTAACAAGGTTCAGCAAAGTGGCCAGACTTTCATGTGCCCACCCCTGTCTGCAGAATCGCTCAGTGTTTCCTGCTTGTCCATCTCCAAGTGGTTAAAGCAATATTTCTTCCCGTGCCATGCGTGTAATTTTTCATTATATGGTTTCAAATCAAACTCTCGTCTTAGAAAACAGAAACAGAAAATCAACATCGTGGAGTATTATAGATTTTGCATGTCTAAATAGCTGTGATGAATTAGTCACAGTTACAATGAACTGTAGGAAAAAATCTACAGGCAATATATTGCTTTTGCAGTTTTTATATTAAAGTAAAAGAAAACCCTCAAGTAATATTATATAATAAATTATTGTAACATTGGTTGGCGGTAAAAGTAATTTAAATAAGATTAATTTAACAACCTCTAAATATCAATAAGTAATAAATATCTTCATGCATGGGGGGTCCACATTTCACTTTATTTAGAAATAATGAATAATGCCAGTTGCCTAATAAAACCCTAATAACGGAATAGGAACCCTCTGCACTTTAATAATTTCCATTAGAAGACATCAAGTGCGTCTTCCATTTGACAGAAGCTGCATCTGCTCTGTATTAAGAAGGAAATGTGCAGAAGTTTCCAGGTTAACTTGGCAAAGGAAAAAAACAAAAGGGACCCAAGCAAAACACTCAGACAAACAATGCGACCCAATTCAGGGCCCTTGCTTTTGCATCGAGCACTTTTGAAACTTAAAGGGGAGTGCTGCCGAGACCCAGATGTAATTTGCTTTTGATGGTGAGGGTCAGGTGCCTTTGGTCATTTATTTAGTAGTATTTATTTTCAACATGCACAACAGGAAGGATGTCAGTCTCCTAACTGGTACGGTATCGACCCTTAAGGTTCCACCCAAAATCCTGTCTTCTTTTTTCTCTCACGCCTTCCCTCACACTGTTTTAAGGACCCAGTTTCCACAGAGGTGCTGTCTGGGTGCCGAATTTGTTGTGCAAGAAAAAGGAAGCTTCAAAATTGTATGTGTTTTCACATTCCTAATAACCTTTCATTCAATGTTGTCATTTTAAATAAAAATTTATAATAATTGCAACAATTTTGCTTTATGTGACATACAGAAGTTTTTTTTGTCTTTTTTTTAATTAAAATTTTTTGACATAGGATTTCAACATGTAGGTGAGAGAAAGACCTGAGACCCGTACTCTTCCTTCCTCAATCTCTTTCTTTATTGCTGGGGTTGTAGATTGTAGGTATGACTGGAAGAGTTCTTCTTCACTTTTAGCATTTTATTGTACTTCCAAATGTCTCACAATAAAACCTATTCCGACAACACATACACCCCCAAAGATTATTCTTAATCTTAAATTTGTAATTGTTCCTGCCTAGAAAGAGAGAAAGGAAAGGAAATTTAGTTAGGAAAGTTGAAGCAGGAAGATCAGAAGTTCAAGGTCCACCCTAAGAAATCCACGAACAAAACAGTCTTGTACATCTTACATAAAAAACCTGCACTGAGCAAAGTAGAGGGAATTACTTAGTTCAGGGACTGTGGACTAAGGAGGGTGAGCTGAAGAGTGAACGGACAGTCAGCACTACAGTGGGACAGAAGAGGGGAGAAGTGATGGCCACGACCATGAAGAGTCAAACTGAAACACAAGGAGACCAAACAGGTGCAGGAACTAACTCTGGACAAGTTGAGTTGAGGTCGAACCTGGAAAAGAGCCTTCAAAAACAAAGAGGGATGGTTGTTAGGCTCCATGTACTAAGAAGGGTGAAGTAGACTTTGAAACAACAATTTAGTTAAGCAAACCAATCAACCCCAAACAAAACACAGGTCCTGTGAAGATATTAATGAACAGATTATGTTGATTGTTTCTGAAAAAGAAAATCTGTTTCTTGC
The DNA here is from genome assembly GCF_011064425.1 of Rattus rattus. Taxonomy (NCBI): domain Eukaryota; kingdom Metazoa; phylum Chordata; class Mammalia; order Rodentia; family Muridae; genus Rattus; species Rattus rattus. Next base: position 19,940,956 of record NC_046162.1, read on the forward strand.
ATATTAGATAAAGGATGTCTTGTTATAGTGGTCCTCAAAGGTAGTGTGCAAACCGTCTGGAGGTCTGTTAGAAAATGGCTCTCTCTTCATTAGCAGACGTGTCAGTGTCTGACACAGGGGTGTATAGCAGGAATCCTCACCTGAAAGAAATGCAGTTATCCAAGAACAACACTTATGAAACAGTTGCTCGCAAGGGAGGATCAGTCACATTAACTGAAACCAACCATTCAGCTGCATGGCTTTCCAGCCCCGTGGTAGACCACTTGAAAAGAGAGCAGACTTAACCATGCAAACTGCGGAGTCGTATTATAACTTAAATATGCTATTACAGAGAGACATAAAAACACGTAAGAGGGAGCTCAAGGAAGAATTGAAAATAACCAAGCTTCTCTGCATTGCTTATCCGATGAATATTAAAAGTTGTAGCTGAGTGGAAAAAAAAACAGTTAAAGAAAATGAAGCAAATAAATAGATGGGGGAAAAAGCTGTAATTTGGAAGTGGCATTTTATTTGTGTCTGAAGCACACACTGCATTTCTCTTTCATTAAATTGCTGCATGCCGTTTCCTTGTAGCCACTCATCCTATTAGTTCCCCCACTCACAATTTGACCACTGAGTCCTGATTCTTCAACAAAAAGGAAGAAGTAGGTTACTGGAGTCCATTCACCACAGGCTGCAGAAACACCGAACTCAAGAAAACACCAGTGAATCCCTTTGTGTGACCACCACGAACCGCACTACCACACTCACAATCTGACACTGCCTTAGGTGGATATATGTATCCTGTTACAACTGAAAGGTGGTCAGAGTTCACCTCAAAATAAACTATTCCTCGCACATCTTAGAGATGCCAAAAATACTTGGAGCAAGCACCACGACCTAGTAACAGATATAAATTTTGCCTCCAAGTTGCCCACCATCTTTGTCAAATGTCAAGTTTAAGAAAAGTGGTTCTTCTTAGGGATTTCAACAATTATACAAACAAGAACCACAGCCAAGCAACCATTAACTTGATAACTCAACACATATTCCTAAGGACTGACACTGAAAACTGAAGTAAGGTAGAGGGTGTGGGAAATCCCAGTTCCTAACAGGTTCTCCAAAGCTTCCTAAAAAAGAAGGGGGCAGTTGGGTTAATGTATCCTTGAACTGTGTCAACCTGGTCAAGGTAACCGGCGAGCCTGTGTCATTGTTGGAGCCAAATGAGAATCATAAAAGTGGGCAGAGGGTGAGTGGGCAAAGGAGAGGAAAGGAGAATGTGGGAGGTGGGGATGGGAGGGCAAAGTTGGTATAAGGTGAGAGATAAAATATGCACAGCTTAAGACCAGGACCACAAAGTGGGCACAAGTTAAATTACATTTCCAAGTGATATGTGCTGAATACTACCGCCACATGGAAAGGTGACAGACATCTACATCTGGTTAGGAGTCTATGCTTATGGTTGCTGGATATTGGCTGTTTGGTGCTGATTGTCACAGTGGGGAAGGTACAGATAGGTTCTTGTCTTTAGGAGGTTTGAAGGTCTGGTCTGAAAGGCAAGTGCTCACGATGACTGTGACATTATAAACCACGAGACCAGAACATGGAAACTGGTGCCTGGAACAGAATCATAATATATATATATATATATATATATATATATATATATATACATATATATAATGTAGGACAGGGTAGGACATACATAATTGCAGTTTAGTAGTGGGGGAAGCAGGAAGATCAGGGGGAAAAAGAAAAGATAAAAGAATGAAATTAAAACAATGCCTACAGCCCAGATATTATGAGTTCTCCAAAGGAGACCCGGCCCTCAACCCACAGCACTACTGAGGGATGTTCTGACTTTTACGAAATTGGGACTAATAAAATGGCTTTTGTCATTGGATGCATCTGTTGAAGGACATTACAGAAACTTAACCTCCTCTACTCTCTTAGTATCCCCTCACCTCCCTTGGCTCTGCACCAGGCTTTGTCATCCATTCCCAGAGATGAGCTGAGTCATTACACGCCCCTCCTCCTGAAACAATTGAGCCCACAATAGATCGAAATCTCCTAAACCGTGAGCTCAGCGTTTCCTCCTGGAGTCTGTCCGGCATTTTGTTATCGCAACAGAAAGATAAAACAATTAAGGGAAAAAATGTATATGGTGAAGAGGGAGGAGAAGCTCCATCTGTGGCTTCTGGAAAAGGATTTGAAGAAATTATTTGTGGGGGGAGGGTAAAGGGGAATTGTAAGCGGTATCTTGCAGGGGATTAAAATGGCCAGGGGAGGGCAACAGTAGATTTTTATATGGTCCAAGTTTACATCACCTTAAAAATACGCAGTTATATCTATAGTAGCAGAAGCTATAAAAACTTTTTAAAGTTGAAAGGAAACGAACCCCTGTAAGCCTTGGAGAAAACCAGGAAGATTTTAATGCTGGGGTCACTTGGTTTTCTTCTTCTCTTCTGCGGAACACCAAAAATTGCCTCTTAGAGTTTTGTCTCCCCTGTTCCCTCCCACCCCCTACTTTCCATTTATTTTCTAGATATATCTAGGAGCCAGGCAGGAGAACCGAGGCAGCTCCCCCATGCACTGCCTGCTTAGAATTCCGACTTTAGGCAAAGAAAAAGAGAAGGTTAAGTGCCTGCTCACTTTACCTATTGTGTTCTGACTCCCAGATCTTTGACACGTTTTTCTGTCATGACTTCCTTGGCCTGTCCATCCCCCACCTCCTGCATATTAAAAAATGGACAACTTTTTGATACATAATATGAAAAACTTAGTGGCAGTGCATACTCTGGACTAATTTTACATTTGTCTCCACTTTTATGAACATAGAAATTATTGCCTAGCAATGCTAAACATACTTTAGCATAGAAGCAGATTTTATACTTGTGCTTTAATATTTATTTGACAAAACTCTCAGAGGTACAGTACAATAGTCTCCAATTAAGTATGACCTGCTATAGAAGACAAGATCATTTCAATGTTGTCACCTCTGCTTCATGCCTTAACACATTGCTACCTCTCCTTCCTGTCTTTCCTTCCTCCACTCCTCCTCCTGTCTTCTTCTATACTCTTCCTCTCCTTTTCCCTCTCTGCTCCTCTTGAACACACGCAGGCCACATATATAATTCTTAGAATGCAGGCATTCACAGCATAGCTGGTAGAACATACAGTCGATCGTCACCTCATCTAAGATACACTGAGCAGAACACATGTACATCTGTAGCACTGTGATGCCTCGCTCTGTAACACTGTGATGCCTCGCTCTTACCTGCCTGTGCACCCACATGCATATACATTTTATCATCACTGGATTAAGGCAGAGAAAATGCCTGCCAGTCAAGGTATCCCCCTGGCCCCTAGGAGATCTAGTCTAGTGATGGCCTTGCTAATTCAAGGTAGTACAGAGACCTTGGTAATAACTCCTTGAGCTCATCTTTTACTTTGACTTTGTTCTTCATAGGAATTTCAAATCCTGCCTGCCTAGTGGAGGGCGAGGCAGAAATGAACTCAAATGTGTTCCATCTACGAAACTCTTCAGCTCGGGACCGTTCATCTTTCTTTTCTAGCCTTTTGTATCTTAATTCTACACTGGGGGATTTTGCAACAAATTTTTGAACACTGTTATTAATAGTTTATTAACCAATTCTAGGACAGAAGTCCTGTGTTGGAATAACCTTCTCCTTCCTTACTTGTAGCCCTTGTCCTCAGTTTGTCTGAAAATCTTTTCAGCTTCTAGTCTCCTTAGACCAGATTAACCTTGGCTTAGTTTTCCAGAATTGTTATGCTGTTTGTAACCATTGAATCGCCCTGGTAAGATGTCTGCTTGCAGTAGTCTAATGGTACAGCAGGACAAGAAAGAATTATTATTATTATTATTATTATTATTATTATTATTATTATTTTTGATAAAATGCTAAGGAACGAAGTCTGTGTCATCCTAGTAGAAAAAAAAATCCCAGGACACTGAGGAAAAGAATATAAAAGGAATGGAAGAATAATGACTGGTGACCCTGAAGAAGAATTAGTTGAATGGCTGAAAGGAGATGGATGCAGGGAGAGGAATGGGAGAGAAGTCTCTATGCTCTGGAAGTTAAGATGCATTTTGTCATTATTTAATATCTTTCAAGGAAACATAACAGCGAAAACTTTCTCATAATTATTGCAAATGAAAGTCTTGTTTGGCTTCAAAACAAACACAATCAACAGGACATTTTAAAAATACGATTTCTTTCTAATAGAGGGAACAGTTCCATTGTCTCCATAACGATGCACCTACACAGGCCAGCCTCTCCTGAAAGCAAGAAGATGGGGAGACATTCCTCATGTTTGAGTATGCCTGAAAAAGAAGCATTAAAAGATTTTTTTCTAGTTCATGTTTTTACTATTATTTTTGAGAGAATTTGAAAGATTTCTGCGATGCTTTGAGGGAGAGAGTTCTTCATTTAGAGAACAGCTTCTTTGCCTGTTCCTTCTATATGGCAAACAGCTCTACTTAGGATACAGGGATCGGCAGTTGCACAATACACAATATTTAGAATAGAGGGTCAAGGCTAGTGACCTGAGGAGAAGGAGTCCTGAAATGGGTAATTCCTGAAATACTGTTCAGAAGATTTTCAAAGCCTTTTGGGAAGATATGACATAAGACAGGAAATCTGGAGATTTCTAAATACAGTGGTAGGCACAGGTCCATTAGAAAGCATACTGAAAGATTACAAAGTCATTCGATGGATCTCAAGTCAAGTTACAAAGCAAGACAATGTTAGGGGAAAGGAGAAAGGGGACATTAAAACAGAACCTGCAAACAGAGATACAAAGTTAAAAACAAAAACAGTGTATGTGTGGAGGGGAAATCAGATGGAGCAGCCACCAATGAACTCCTGAGAAGAGTTGTTTCTATGTTAACAGCAGACTGCTTATTAGGACAACACACCCTTCCCTCACTCCCTTGCTGCCTCTAGAAGAGAGAGAGTCATAATTTGTTACTGGTCCAAACTAAAAGGAGAGCTCACAATTTGTGGTCATTTACTTCACAGAATTTCTTGACATAATTTCGATGTTCTTAGGGTCCAATGATCTAAAGACAAACATTTTTGATTAGAGGTATACCAGATGGACAGGTGTTATTATCTAGTGATGGAGTGCCATTATAAAGATATTTGTCATTCCTGTGATAAGGACTGTTCAAATTTTGGTTCTCTGCATTTATTATCAGAAGGGACAACTGCCAGTCGAGAACACTTAATTACCAAGTCACCCTGTCCCTAGCCATTCACCCTGTAGCTACACAATAAATATTAATTAAGTACCTTGATGAATAGAACCTTTTTCCAGAGTGAGACAAGTCTGCAACTTAGCAATGTGGTACCTACCCATACACACCACAGGTAGAGGAGGCAAGGAAAACATTTTTTTTCGAATTGAAATAACAGGGGGGCGGGTCTTTAGGTAACAGAATGTAATTACCAAGGCTGGGGTTTGGCCAGAGCGATGGGGCCATGCCTCATGTTTTTAAGGAGGAGGTCATGATGGCACAAAGGCAGACCTTCAATCCATGCTGACATTAAGTGACGAAACTGACCATGTGAATGTCAGGTTGTCAGAGGTAAATGATTGCCCGCTACTATAATGCATTCCTGAGTTACCCCAGTGAGAATCAACTTTGTAGGAGATCATCTTTTTAGAATAATTCATGAGAAAGAGCCTGAGAAATTAAACCCTGATAAAAGCCAAGTATTTTTACTTTCTGTTTCTCCCCAGTGAAAAGTTGCTAGGCAATGGTAGGTAGACCATCTAACATGCACATCTAATGGCATGGTAACTCCAAGCGAGAACCTGGGGATCAGGTTGTGCTGTTCCTCCCCGGCCTACAAGTGTCCTCCTCCCCTGGGAATGTTTGGTTCCCTGATTTCATCACCTTTTTAAGATACTCTCATTTTATGCCGTCATAACACTGACTACAGGAAAATATGGCGACAGGAGAAAGCAGTTCCATTTCTGATCTTACTCGTGTTTTTAGATACAAGTGACCACCTACAATGATTAAAATGGCCGGTGATTCTAATTATGCAAATACTTTTGATAGAGTCTTTCAAATTTAAATTTTACGCTGTCCTTGTTTTTGAAATCTGCAACTGATGTACTTATGTGCTTAGTTTATTTTCCAAGTCTCTCTAGGAGTGCTGATTTAAATTGCTCCATTTTTTTTTAAGACTATGAGGGGGGAAATCAAATCTACAGATGGCTAGCATCTGTGGCTCTACAGTGTTAACATGTACAATAATGCACGCTTTCTAATTGAATACAAGGATGCAGCTCAATCGAGGGTCTGTGCTAACAGCGTCACATGACAGTGTGGCTCAACCACGATTATTAGAGAGCAACAGAACTTCTCCATTGCATCCTACCGGAAAGGAGCATTGCCTCAGAGGTTTCTGCATCATAGTTTTCTTGAACTGCACCTGTTACCAAAAGAAGAGTCCACGATCTTCGAAGATCAGGCTATGGCCATTTTTTTTTTTTTTTTTTTTTTGGAAAAAGGAATATGATTAAAGAAAACACAATGACCTGTAAGAGGCAAAGAGAAAGGGAGTCCTCGCTGTTGTTCAGTTGAGTTTGGGCCTCTGTAGCATTAACTTGGTCCACCCAAATCCACCTGAACCTACAGATCTTTTCAGTGTCATTTTGAAAATCGAAGGAAACATCAGAGCAGGAAGGAGTAATACAAAGAGACAAGGCAATCTTCTGCAGCTACCAGGCGTTTCTCCCGACTGCTGATAAACATATCCTTGAACAGTTCAGAGAGCTAAATAGGGACGGGAGAATTTGTGAGCATGTCGAGCAACGGGCCGAAATGAATCGTGTCAAGATCACAGGGCTACCCTGGAAGTACCAATGCACGCCCCAACTTCATTCGAGAAGGACGCCTCCTAGCTCACTTTTACAATCCATTCCGAGGGACCTAAAGTGCAAGGTCTTTTATTTTTTGTGGTATGTATCTTTTTTTGCTTTTGCTGCTGTTGTTGTTGATGCTAGGGATTCTCTTTATTCTCAGTTTGAACACAGCAGAGAAAGTATAAGAGGTCCTATTTAATATTTGGAGAAATCTTAACGTCACCATAGCATTAAACTTGGTTTTCAAATTAAAAGAAAATGTCAGTTTTTCAATCAATGACTTAAAACCCTAAGAGCCAAAATGCACCAAATTTTTTGTTTGTTTGTTTGTTTGTTTGTTTTCTCATCCCTGCAATTGGGCCACAGCTCAGCCGTCCTTGGGTCGTTCTGATTTGTTTTCAAGTTGCATCTGATAAAAGTCAATATAAGACAAACTGAACAAGACAGCAATTTCGCTGCAGGGTTGCTGGGTTTCTTAGAGGATCTGTAGGAGAGAGGTGACTGTAAGGATCTGTGGGGAAACAGAAATACAGGCAACCTCCGTGGCATACTGCTGGGTTATTTCTGGCACCTTTCTTCTTTCCGGAGCTGGGGACCGAACCCAGGACCTTGGGCTTGCTAGGTTCTGGCACCTTTCTTGATAAGCATTTCCTCCCAACTCTCATGACCAAAAATTCCAGAGGAAAATTGGCTCTGTCCTGACAAATGCAGCTTGGGTTATTCATCTTGCTCTTATTCTAATTTTCTGTGGCTACATGGGTTTGCTCCTTCCAACTTATTGTGGGTTTGGGGAATCAAACTCACATCTTTGGACTCTCAAGGCAAGTGTCTTTATCCACGGATCCATCTTGCTGACCCATAGCTGACTTGTTTTGTTCAACCCTATAATTCGCCATGATGGTTTACGCCAAAGACAAAGTTGCTCTCATAGACAAAGGTAACACCTTAAAGTCTTTTGAAACACAGCTTCCATTTCGCGACTGCCAATTCCACCTTGACACTTGTGCCAATTTTGGCTATATATACTTGCAATTACATGGGACTTAATTAAGGGAATATATTACAATAGGTGAAACTTTTAGAGAAAAGCAGCGAGATTCCTTACTGCTATGTGGAAGCACGAATTGGCCTTAGCTAACAAAACCGATGGTAGCCCTGGAAAATACTAACCACAAGGCCTTCACAACAGATGGGTACAGTGTTCATTTTAGATGACTCCAGTAAAATGCCTCATATTAAAAATGTTCCACCATTAGAAAGATTGTATATCATCTAAATAAATTCATTTGCCTTTGTGGACTGAAAATGTCATCCAGGTGCAGTTCATAAATTTTAGAGGCTGTATATTAAAATTGTTATAATAGTCTAAATGAAATCTTTAAACATATGAATTATTGCATTTGGTTGAATATATTCAGTTTTTCTTATCCTGGTGCTTTAATCTTGGGTCATCTGGGCAGTCCAACTTGAAGTTTTGTTCATAACAGACTAAGGTAGATGGAAAAATGGCATAATTGGATTTTTAAAAAGATTCTTCTATTTTCCTAACAAAGAACAGTGAAAGCACATTTACAGTTATTTCTTTAAACTTTTCCTTCATTGGAAATCACAGTTCCTTCATGTATGGGCTTCAAATACATCTGCTTTATATCTGTTCCTATATGTAACTCTCACTCCCCCTCCCCTACCCCCAATACCTCTGTCTGTCTTGTGTGCTCAGAAAAAAGTATTTATCCAACAAATGAGGGAATAAGGCAGTCAAAAGTGAGAAACTGACATACAGGGACCTTGAAAGACTTCTTAGCTTTCCTGGGATGCTTTTAAAAGTCCCTCCTATTAGATCCGTGTTTAAGAGTGTTAGAGCAACTTTCCTCACTACCTAATGAAAACAATTCTGTGTTCCCAGCCTAGGAAAGTGTAAACTCTTCAAATTTCAGAATCAGTATCTTTAATATATATATATACCTCCTGCAAGAAGTACGCTTGCTTTCCTCTAACACTTCTGTCACTCTTGTCTACTGGGAACAGCTGCTGGGCCTCATCCTATTTTTCATGTGATGGTAGTCTCTTGAATCTCCAGAGATAATTGTGGTGACTCATCCTCATTAAGTACCAATTGGGTGAATCAACTAATGGCTGAATCATTCAATTCTACCCGTCTTTCAAGAATAAATCCTCATATTTTTTTTCCATGACGGTCACCCTAATTATTTCAGATAGACATCATCTCTCCTCTTTTGAACTTTTATTCATCACCAAAGTAACATAATGTTGCCCTCTTTTGTAGGTGAATTCTGACATTCTGTTAGCAGGTGGGTCTTAGCTCACTCTCTATATCCATGTGTTATATTGCGTGTTGACATTACTTTCTATTTCAAAAGCACAACAACACTATATCAAGACTACTTCTGTTTTATATACACATATACCAAGCACATAGGTTCCTACTGGACCCAAGCATGCATGATTTATTCTCTTCTTTTACAGATATGTATGCTTAGTATTTTCTCACTGGGAAAAAAAAATCCTAAAAACTTAGATACTAAGTAATTCATCCTCGTTCGCTCATATTTCACTATTTTCAGTCATTGTACCTCTAGGCATACGCTGACAAGCTGGGACTTGAACCTAGGGCATCACACATATCAGGCAAGTGTCTTATCACTAAACTAAATTCCTAGTTCTCATCTTTCAGTATTAATAATAGCACCAATCATTTACTGCATGCTTACTAGATACCAAAGACTGCTGTTTTGGTACTTCGAGTTCTGTTTTACAAGAATAGATAGTTGCAAGAATTCTAAGGGATAGATTACGATCCCTTTTATTTTTGTATAAAAAAAATGAATGCTTAAGAAATAAGTCATTTGTCCAAGACCAAAATAAGCTAAATAAATGATCAGGATCAAATAGAGACATTTTTAATTTCTCTATTAAAAAGCATTTCAAGTGATCACCTATTGAATAGGAAAGCATCAGAGACAAAAGATTCCTTTACAAATGAGTCCCGTGGAATCCCCTCAATGGAAACGGTTACCACTCAGCTCACAGAACCCATGCTCAGTCTTCCTATGACTTCCTGGTTAAGATCTTGCCCTTCTTCCATTGGAAACTTGCAGACAGAAGGAACTGACTAGCCAGATGCAGAAGTCTTCCAAGCAGTTTCAAGTATTGGGTGTTGGATAAGTCAAACAGTTGGCCTTCTAGCCCATTTTACTGAGCCATCAATTTCTGCTCTGTGAAGCTTCATGAAGAACCCCATCTCAGTGACAGGCAGCATCAGGCTCCAACTGCGCATATTCTTATACAGGTGAAGGATCCCCAGGCTTCTTTCCTACTCTCTTATTTCAATAATAATCCGGCATGATACCCAAGGTAGCATATTGAAATACATAAATAAATCTTTATGTAAAGTTTTGAAAACAGTCAAACAAATTTCATAAGATTTTGAGTCCAAATATAAAATATAATGAATGATTTGCTCACAGTCTCCATAATTGCCAATTTATTATTATTTAATGGATGCTAATACCCATTGATTCTTGCTTTGAGCAAAGCTATGATCATTTTATTGCATGCATTATCCTAATGCATGCTTGCCAGATACCACGGCACAGGCGCCATTGTTAGTAATTTTAGTAATTTTACTTTATAGATCATGAAATCAAGTCTCAATAACGTTCTGCATACCTAAAGGACATTCTAGTAGTAAATAATAATAATGATGATGATGATGATAATAATAATAATAATAATAATAATAATAATAATAGAACTGACTATGTGAAATGGACAATTGGCTGAATAGATGATGGAGTTCAAATTTCGAGGATTTCTATAACTTTACAGTGATTAAAATATTTCTCACTTGTCTCAGTCTCTCCTTTCACTGTACTGAAAGCAGTAAGTTTTATGCTAGGGAAAAAATAAACCTTTAACCTTTGACATACTATTAATGTAATACCCATAAAGCTGGACAAAATGTGCATCTTTTTCTCGATTTCTTTTTTGTTATTATTTTTTTATTTACATCTTTTCAACCTGGGTTTACTCTGCTTTGTTAAGGCAGCAATTACCATGCTATTACCGATAGCATCGCCATGGCTATTGTATGATACCCGATGATCCCAGGCATTGTACTCATTCTCTTCTTGTCTTTTGACCCTTGATATATATTTTTTTAATCAGAGGGTTGGTCATGTGTGGGTGGGGAAGGGAGGGAAGGGATGAGCGTACAGGTGAATGGCTGTACACAGTTAATTGGGACTTTTAATAGAACACTTTGTGGACTGTTCAAACAAGAGAGTGAAGAGCTAGGTATCCTTGACAACAGTCTAGGCATATCACAAAACAAAAGAAAGACCAGAGAATTCACAGTGGGAGATCTAAGCAGTGGATCATTGGGATAACAGCTAGCAGCCCTTTGGTGAAAGCTTCAAAATATGAAATGTTTTCATGAAATGTACCATTGCTGCTGGATCATTAGAACAGTCAGACAGAGGACACTGATGATTGGCACCGAAGCTGAGGGAACACTGTAAAAAATGAGTTTGAGTGTTATATTTTTTTTGTGTGGCTGGAAGTAATTGTTAGAAGCAGTACCACTACAGATGGATCAGTGGATAAGGCCAAGAGCAGCTCTTAGTACTAATTAACTCTTTATCATTGACCTAAATTCTCCACGGATAAAACAGAGTTAATTATTTCTTTTTTCTTTATATATCTCACAAGCAATTGGGAATGGTTCTCAGGACAGTTGTTGGATACTGTATGACTTCTTGTGGCATTAAAACAGATTTCTTAGTCATTGCAGACTAATACAACACTAGATATTTCCTGTTGCCTTCATGATAGACCTACTTCACTCTATTAGCAGCTCAGAACTTCGAGAGATGCACATTCTCCAAGTCTCACACACGAGATGTCATCTCTTTGTGTATAAACCGACCCTGAATAATGCCAATAAGCATAGCTTATTTCCTGGGTGACAGTGACCAGGACACGGGTACTCAACTCTCCATTACCATCCTGCATATCTTGACATCAGAACTCAATGTGTAGATTTGAGAAAGGTAGATAAACCAAACCCCAAGGATAGCACTGGGTTCCCGAGGCTAGCAACCGTATGGTGGGATGATTCATTTCCATCTCAAAATTTATTATCATTTGCATTTGTGCAAGCTGAGTTAGAATTTTGTCATTTGCAATAGAGATACTTAACTAATGAATCAAGAAACAACTTGCATTTAATTAATCTTGGTTAAATGCTGTGCTTGTTAGATGCTATGTATCAATGTTGCTCAAATATTTATGGAGATGCAACACTTTTGTCATATGCCACCTACTAATTTTGGAAGAATTATCAATAACATGACAGGCATTTTGAGATATGGGCATACATGATTGCGCCTTTCAATAGATCTTAGTCTACTATATTTAAAAGAGACAATATTAATTCATCAACATTCACATTATGGTTTAGAATCCGGGCAAATGACATACAAGCACCTCTCATCAGAGAAGAACTGTGAATGACAAAGAGGGAACGAGAGATTTAGCTCAACCCCCATAGTAAATCCAAAGGTCAGAAGCAGCCGCGCCAGAGTAGGCATACATACCTAACAGAAATGTGGACTTTTTCAGATATTAAATAGAAATTTTACTTGTCACCACATAAAACAATGAATACAATGCCAATTATATTTCTTCAATTATTTGAAAATGTGTGTTGAACACAGGTTTCCAGCACCAAGGCTACAGATCACACTGAACAAAATATACATAGATTCTTGCCTTTGTGGAGTATATAATTAAGAGCGATAAGCAAGTGGACTGTATAGTGTTCTGAAGGTGCTAAGCACCACAGAGCAAAATGAAGTGGGGCAGAGACCATGCAGAACTGCTAGTGTCCAGCGTTGTGACTTTGGACTCTTTAAGAAGCTCTCTAGAAGCAACACAATAATTGATCAAAGGCTGGAAGAGATGGGAAAGGCGTCTCATAGTTTTCTGTGGAAAAAAAAAGAAATCCCCCCAAAAGAATGGGAAGTTAAAACAGTAGTGGAGTTGAGAGCTGCCTAGACTAATAGGGTCAGCCAGAATGCAGGTACACTAGAACGGTATATGGTTGGAAGGAGAATAGGAGGTCAGTGGTGATAGATTGATAGGTCACTGTGGGGATTTAGACCTTTACTTTGAGTGGAACAGAGAGCAATTGAAGAGATTTAAAACGAAGGCTGACAGGGTTTGATTTATCTTTTCAAAGGATCATTCTGGCTGCCATTTTTGCGAGCAGAGATTACAGGGGTCAAGGGTCAAAATAAGACAACCTCTTTAGAAAGGCCGATAAAGGCTTATGCATGATCCAGAGAAGCAAGGACTGAGGCTTAGACTGGGGACCTAGTCAGCAGTGGTTAAATGCCTGAAATATTTCTAAAATATATTAACTGTGAGAACTGGATATGGACTGTTGGCTTGAGGGCAAGTCATGAATCAGGAAGGACTCTAAAGATCTTGACCTGGAAAACAAAACAAAACAAGACAAAACAAAAAACCAAAGGGATGGAGTTATTCTTGACTTGGATGGAGCAAGCTGTGGAGAAGGCCATTTGGAAGGTAAAATCAAGAATTCAATTTTGGACATGTCAACTTTGGGATATTGATTATCCTTCAAGTGAACATATTGAGTGAACGGTTGAATATTTAAGTCTGAAGTCCAGGGCCAATCCCATGTGGAGGTAGGGCTCATAAATGTTGATGTAGAGGACTGAGGTGAGGTCACCTGGGGAAAGGGATTTTTTTTTACAGTGCATAGCAAGTTTCTGACAAATGAGCCACAGTTAAAATGAAGATGTCAGAGGGAAGAGGAGGGAATACCAAAAGAAAATGAGTAAGAACAGCCAGTCAGTCATGGTCAAAACATCATCCTGGAAGTTGAGAGAAGGTAATACATATACCAAGGGTGATGAAATGATGTGCTTGGCCACCCGACTAACGAGTTCTGTAAGAAGAGGCAGGAGGGGCAACTGGGATTAGCAACAGGTCATTAGTAACCTTGAAGAAGTCAGTTTTAATGAAATGACACGTTCCGAGACATATCTGCAGGACGCTTCAAGACAGTGAGATGGGAAGTAACGGGCTTAGAAAATAATATGCTAGCAGTGGTCCCTTGCTAGAAGAGAGTCAGGGTCATAACTAGAAAGCAGAGGCTTTCTAAAAACCAGGCTTTAAAATATCTTCTATGGTAGCATAATCATTTTACTGTTAATATTACATATAGAGGAAGGCATATATGATGGAGAGAATAGAATTCCTGGAGCGGATGCTAGAACAGGAAGAAAAACATTACACTAGCTAACTTAGGATTCATATCCACTATGTGTGCCTTGCTTGCCTATTCAGAGGCCATCTCGGAATCCTGCAGGGTTCCAGGTAATCTGATTCTCCGATCATTTCATGATATTTTACCTTTTAAAAGCAGAAGATATTAGGTTAACAGTTCATAAGAAAACATTGAGCATTTGTTAAATTTTGCATAACACACTGTCACAAAAAAAAAAATACACAGTTAAATGGTACCGAAGACACACTGGCCACTTAGATGAGGGGGTAGTATTTCTCCTGAGTTTTCAAGATGACATGAATAAGGGATGATCCTGCTTTTTTTGTGGCATTTTCCATCTAACAGAGATTGTTGCTTGGTAGTAAACCTTCTGGATAATTTAACAAAATCATTTTTACTTGTTATGGAAAGACAAAAATGACCGAAAAGGTGTTAAATCCTATCTGTATGTACAAGGCTATAAAATATACATATGCATATACCAAACATATACTCATGATTTAATATATATAAAATATGTGTGTGTATTTAAAAGTCTACATATTATAGATATACATACACAAATTATATACATATATAGACTGGCACATGAGTGTGCACTTATGTATAAAACATTTGACTTGCTCTATTTTCGAGTCATTCTGAAGTCCTTTTGTTTCGTTGAGGACTTCTCTTTCATATAGATAATTTTTCTTGTGAATGTGCAAACTTAGATACCATCTGGATAAATTAAATTTGTACAGAGAACTCCTGAAGTGATCACAACCCTAGGTTCCAAAGCAGCAGTAACTGGGAGTAGGCTAGACTGTGTCAATCAAGACACATACTCTCCAAAGGTGACCCTTGGCACCTCTGTGTGGGATGAGAAGACACTAGCGGCTTCATCCAGAGTCTTACAAAAGTGCCACATTTTCCTTCACTGAGTTACTATTATCTTCCTATTCATAAATGCACAAATGGATATTTTTTGAACACTTACACATAAACCTTAGTCTTGTTCACAGATGGGTGCATTCAGATTGTTACACTTGACTTCGTGAGTCATAGCTATCATGGCGTCCCCAGAACAAACCCTCTCCCTTTTACCCAGCATAGTTTCCTACAAGCTCTAAGTAGACTAAATCATGAAAAGGGTATGGAGAGATGTACAGCCAGATCCTAGTCTTGGGGACGCGCCTGTCTGTTTAGAATCAGGCTGAGATTAACCAAGTATCCTCTGTCTCTGAGTTGCTTTTGCCGAATTCTCTTTCAGCTCCAATTGGGGACAGCTATCTGATCTTTCTGCCATTATGGACTACGGTTGCTTCAGTAAAATTTGCAACCCACGACATAACATGGATCCTGAGTTTGTGTGCTCCCTGTGTGGTCAGGATCAGACCATATCCGGGTTCTCACAGGTAGGTGTAAAGTTGCTCTAGGAAAAAAAAATATGAACCATTTTCTTGCCTAGGCAAAGTACATAGATGATGGAGCTGCTAACTACCATTCACACAGGCTCCTCAACTAAGTGACTTTTGTCATTAATCTCTGGTGACAAAAATCAGTGGATTGCAGTCTTCCCTCCAGGAATGTATTCTTTTGGCATACATCCATACATCAGAGCTAAGGAATAGTAAAATGTAGTATTCTGTTAGATTGTATGCTCCCCAAGGGTAGAAAAACATTCCTGTGAATTTATCTCTGTGTTCAATAGGAGCACAGCTTCTGGAGGAAGAGAGGCACTTCCTATATACTTCTGTTTATTCAACTAGTGGACAAAGTTATAATTCTATCATATAATACTATTATCTCTACAAATTTATTCTGAAAAGTTTCGGTCTAATTTCTCCTCTAGAAAAATTGGACACACACACATCTAAGGAATGTCTCTGTATGTACACACGTGTGTGTGTGTGTGTATACACACATATATACATATATACTACATGTATGTATGCATATATACATATGTATATATGTATATATGTGCATGTATACACACACATTTAGCTTATATGAGTGTACGCAAATGACAGGGTTGCTGTATGTTCTGTCCATGTATGCACAGAGTTTTAAAGTGTTAGTCCACATCAAGAAAGAGCATCCTTGTAAGTCAGAACTAATCTCTATGTAGCCAAATAGATACCAAGATTCATAAGCTGGGATGTGTAGCCCTCCCCCCTTTGCTCTTCTCTACCCCATGTACCAGTTAGAGTTTTTAGGTATTCAGTGTCATGGAGACACAGTTCTTCACAGGCCCTGCTGTTTTGTTCCTCAATACACTGCTCTCTGGAAGTGACAAAAGCCACTTTCCTGGGGAGCTGTGAGATAGTGTCTCAGTAGCAGAGGTATATTTCCCTGCCCCCTCCTGCCCCAAATTCCAGACTCATGGCACAGAAGCACAGTTAGAAATGAAAAATATGGTTCATTATCTTGGTAGCACAGAGAAAAATGTTATGGCTTTATTTAGCAGTTGCTTTTATGCTTTTAAAACCATGTTAATTTCATTTTTTATGTAATTGTGCATTAAATCATCTCAGACAATTGTGTGATTTGGAAATAAAAGTCCAACGAAATAAGTAAAAGCTATAATGTGACTATTTTCCGTTTCTGCTCTTTCGCAGTCTGTTTTTATGTTTCTCAGGCATTAGTGTCTCTGCTCCTTCCTGGGAAGATTAATCTGGGTTTCACAGAGCCTCTTGCCTTCTTGTCTTTAGCTCTTCCCCTGCTCAGAGCTTTTCTCCATGGTTTCTGTATCAACTACCTGTGCATTACCCAGCTTCAACAGCATCAGGGCTTCTAAAGCCTCCTAATCCACCAGTCTCCTCTCTAATAGGGCCACCAGCTGGATGAAGACCTCTACCCTGGGACAGATATTTAAAGAGACATAAGGTGCATAGAGAGTGAGTCCTGGTTTATAACATCTCCCTTTTTTCATACACACAGGATTTTTGTTGTTGTTTTTGTTTTTGTTTTTACTAGCATGCATGCAGTGCAGTCGGTGCAATAAAATTCAGTGGATCTGAAACCAAGGTTTCTTCTTATTTAAAGGAAAGCTGGGCCATTTGATACGTTGTCCTTCATCCCTCCCGTCTTAAGCCCTTTATAAGGGATGAATGAAATGTCTGATGTATGATGATGAAGGCGTTAGAACTCTCCAGTGGGGCCTTTGTGATAAGAACTTATTCAAGTCTAATTTTACACATATTAGGCAAGTCCCTCAGCAGCAGATATGAACAAACTCTCTCTCTCTCTCTCTCTCTCTCTCTCTCTCTCTCTCTCTCTCTCTCTCTCTCTCTCTCTCTGTGTGTGTGTGTGTGTGTGATGCTCATTGAAGTCAACTTCTGTAAGATATTCTATTTCCTGTAAAGGAATGTATACTACTTTACCAAGACTATTGTAATTACACACTTAAAACTTCAGACGCTTACTGTTTATACTCTAGAGAAAAGAAACCCAAAGTCAAGCCTCTGGTAGGATTGTCTCCCCCATGTTTCTCCATATCCTTTTGACTAAGTTCTCTCTTCTCCCTCCTTCCCCACCTCCCTCTAATCCTTCCTTCCCTCCCTCCCTTCCTTCCTTCCTTCTTTCCTCTCTTTTTTTTTCTTTTTCTTTTTTGAGATAGGGTCTCACTCTGTAGTCCTGACTGGCCACGAACTCACAGAGGTCTGCCTTTCTCTTATTAGTGCTGGGACTAAAGATGTATACCATTTTACTTGTCACAAAATGTTCTCTCTCTCTCTCTCTCTGTCTCTCTCTCCCTCCCTCTCTCCCTCCTCTCTCTCTCTCTCTCTCTCTCTCTCTCTCTCTCTCTGTCTCTCTCTCTCTCTCTCTCTCTCTCTCTCTCTCTCTCTCTCTCTCTCTCTCTCTCTCTCTCTCTCTCTGTCTCTCTCTCTCTCTCTCTCTCTCTCTCTCTCTCTCTCTCTCTCTCTCTCTCTCTCTCCCTCCCTCTCTCTCTCTCTCTCTCTCTCTCTCTCTCTCTCTCTCTCTCTCTCTCACACACACACACACACACGCACACCAGTTCTACAGGATTCAGATGTACCCCCAGTTCTTTATCTTCATTAACTTCATGAAGACTGCCCTAGAATGCCGTATTTCTAGGGAGCCAGGGTGAACACTTTAAATTATAAATTATTATTTAATTGCACAATTCAACCCACAGGACAATATTTTGTATTTTCCGTTGATGTTAATACAATGGAAAAATATACTTTCCAGACTAACATTCTACCAAGTAAGCAAGCACTTACTTTTTTTCTGTGTTACAATGATTTTCCATTGGGCATCCATGTGTGTATATTAAAGGAAAAAAAAAAACCTTAGTTCAGTTGTAGCATAATTCTCAAGACAGATAAATATGTATACATATGTACATGTATGCTAATGCATGTAACAATGGAAATATGTATATATCACCTTCAGTGAAATTACCTTTTGTTAGCATTTGCTTGGGGACACTATAAAATGTCAATTAAACTGCCAAACTTTTCATTTTGGTACTCAGCTTTCTACCTCAGGGAGCAGCTTTTGCATCCAATTTATTGTTAAATAAAATAGCCAACTTGGCAGCAGAGTTAGATTAACAAATTATAATAGGTGTTTTTTTTTTCCTTTAAAAAATTAAGGTGCACTAAAATTCTTGAGAAATAAATTTGAGGGAGATCACAGATTGTGAGAAAGGTCATTCGTCTGTAACCATTTTAAGTGAAGCAGGGAAAAAAAGAATGAACTCTGCCAGTTTGTCTGAATTAAACAGAAGCATAAAAGGAATTAGACTAAAACCTAATAGTGCTTTGTTTAAACATTTCTTTTGTTAACATTTACTATTTCAATAGGAAGCTCTAAAGGAAGAATTCAAAAGTAACCATGGAATGGAGTTTGTGCTGTTGGCCTTAAACTTACACACACACACACACACACACACACACACACACACACACACACACAGCTTGACTGCAAAGCACATCTGTTTCATGGAGCTGAGATTCTCCTATGCATAGGCAAGCAAGGGGAATTTTTCAAAAGGCCACCAAGAATAAGATGACCTCTTTTTGCCTAGTCATAGGTTTACTAGTGGGGTCTATAAGAGGATGTTGGCGTGCTGACTCCTCAGGGGCTAAGTTAAGTGTTTTACATGTAGTATCTAATCTAATTCAGACAATAATTAAATATAGAGGGTGACCGAGCTGCTCTGTAAAAGGTGTAGAATAGGAGACCTCTAGAGAAGAGGGGGCAGGATCTATGCCATTAATATGCTAAGCGGTATGGCTGGAGCTTCTCAAAGTCTGGAGAGAGGGAGAGGCTTTCTTTTTTCCTGTGTAACGGTATACATTCTTCAGAGGGAATTGTCCTCTTTCTGAGGGGAGGAGGAGAGCCTTTTGCTGACATCCTTTGGAAGCTGATACTGAATTTAGCTAAGCACTTTCTACATATGAGTGCACTTCATTGAATGGTTCCTTCATGTGCTGGCCCTGTGGCTAATTCTAACTTCTGGAAGCTTGAAAGCCCACCTATTCATGCCAGACAGTGTCGCCCTCTGCTACATATGCAGCTGGAGCCATGGGTCCCTCCATGTGTACTTTTTGGTTGGTGGCTTAGTCCTCCGGGAGCTCTGGAGTCTAGTTGTTCAAAATAAAATCTTGTTAGCAAGGGTGCTTAGTTATTCAACCTCAAGGTGTTAGCCCTAAATGTGCACATACAAGTAACACTAAATGGATTCAGTGGTGTATGTGTGTGTGTGTGTATACGCATGTATGTATGTATGTGTGCATTTATAACAAAAGATGTATATGTGTATATATGCATGCATGCATGCATGTATGTATGTATGTATGTGTGTGTATGCATTTATAATAGCAATTGGTATAGAAGATAAGGTCATGAATTGGAGGAGGCACAGAAGGAAGTTGAGAGGAGAGAAGGAGGGTAGAAGCCTTGAAATACACATGTAACCAAGTCTCAAAATGGAAAATATAAATAAAATATTTTTAATCAATGTTAAACTTATTTTGCACTAATTCACTATACAACAATAATGAAAAGAGAAGACTTTAATGCAGGCCCTGATCAAGAAGTAGGCACACATCTTCTATAAACTTCATGTAGCAATAGTCTCATCACACGAGACACTCATCCACCTTGTCAGAAAGTTAAAATACTTTTATGCAAAATAACGTATTTCATTTCTCTATGACTGATTAAAGCATATACACAACCAGACACTGAGGAATATTTAAGAAGCCTTTCAGGAAAATGCTTCATAGGATCAAAGGGGAGAAAAAAAAACCCAACAAATTTTGATATAAAAATTCCACAAATTCCAATGATACAGTGGCAACATCTCTCGCCACACGTGTCCCTGGGTGTGAAAAGCCACCTCCAAAGACAAAAGGAGTAAAAGTTCACTGCAGATCAGCATTCACAGTGAACTGAGAATAATTTCTCATGACAGGAACCTCTTACTTTGAACCCAAATTAAAAATAATGTTAGTACACATATGTACAAAGAATTCCAGCATTTTTATCAGGAGAAATGGATTTCAGAAGGTTTATACTCAGTTATCAGTGTTTGATATCAGCAAAGTCTATTACATCTTTCAGACCCGTACCTATTTTCTAGAGAGATCCCGGGTTGCTGGGTATCATATTAAACACTCCCATTATAACACCTTGTTTATAGTATCATGAGTTCAGAATCTTTCAAGGAAATTACTGAGTTGGGGCCAGTTCCATTTACACATCTCGTGTTTATGATGATTTATTCTCCATGAAATGTTTCTTTATGACCTTAGCAAGGAGACCAAACACATTTTAAAGGTGTGGTCAAAGTGGCCAGCAGGAAAATGAGGATGGGTCACAGAAGCTGTGAGGAACGGAGATGTCTTTCTTATCAGGCTTAGGACTTTGGCCACATTCTTGAAGCAGTGTCCCTTCCTAATGAAGATTCTGACTCTGCCATGTTTGAATCCTTGCCTTTGTTGAGAAGGCAAATGGGTCACTAGATCCAGTAGTCACTGTGTCTAGACTACTCAAACAGTCTAGGTCACAGTTAAGTAGGATCCCTATTAAGACACAGAATGTCAGGCCTGAGATATTTCTACAAGCAAGAATGCAGACATCGGGGAACTCAGAAACCACTCCACAGGCACTGTCCTAAAAGCAGAACATTCTAGATCTTCTGTAAAGATGTACATTTGTAGTTCCAATTTCCTCTGTATGGGATATCCTTTTCTTCCACAAAGGGACAGGAATTTGAAAATTATTTTTGTACCTGATACAGGGGTTGATATAAATGTCTCACCAGACAATGAATCAATCTTATTGTGCCAGCCATTGGTGCAAATCATGACATAGATGGAAAAGTGACAGTCAGCTAAGGGAGCATGAGGAAAGCCCCAGGTTGGAATATTGCAGGCACAGGTGACAGTTTTTTACGTGATCCACGTGCCTGTTCAATAGGAGCAGGGACTGAACATGAACACATCAGAACCTTCCTGAGAAAGCTTACTCAAAATGATCATTTATTTTATGTGTTTGGCTATATTTTCCTGCATGTATGCCTCTGCACTGCATGCATGCCTGATGCCTGTAGAGGCCCAAAGAGGGCATCGAGTCCCCAAGAACTGAATTTACAGATGAACCAACATGTGGGCACTGCGAATTGAACCAGGGTCCTCTTAACTCAATACTCTTAACCACTGAGCCATCTTCTGCAGCCCCCCTCAATAACATTTGGAAACAGTTCACCACATTCCTTGAGTTATTTAGGGTGTCAAACGTTTCTGGTGATTTGGTAGAGTGAAGATTCTTCAACTGTCCCTGGCTTATTGACTCACAAGCACAACAGTGAGTTCAGATCTTTGCCTTTGAAGTCACGTGGACATTTTTGCATTAAGTTCTTCTCATGGACTGCTTCTTTGGTCCATGCCCCCTCTCTTGAGAACGATGGATAAATCTTTAGTTCACTCACTGCGACTAATGTTCCAACAATCTGTAGGGTCCGGAATTCCAGCACAAGGAAAGGGATTTATAATCATGGCCTCCTAAGAGTCACAGTGAAGAAACTCTGGAAAGTGAAGTGACCAGAGTAATGCAGAGTATGAAGCCACGTAGCAGGAAGTCTGAGGGACTATGGAAAGATGTGAATAACCACCACAGAACCTTGATGTTTAGGAAGAGAGATACCCCCTCCCCCTTTGAGATGTTAACACCTGCTTTTCTAAAGATGATTGTCTTGGTAAGAATTATTTTGATTCCATCATATTTATTTACTTACAATCTAGCTGTTTTGAAGACAAATTTAGATAATATGTCTCTAAAAAGTAATCTATGAATCATGCATATCCAAATAACATGGATGTAAATGCGAACGTTCTTTGACGCTCAGATTGACAGTTTAATCTGTTCTGGACATTTCCTCATAGATTTCTGGTATAGGTAGTTTTATATAGGAGACTCCTGATTTTATATATTTATGTGTAACTGGTCCAGACTGGTAATGTATAAAGCACACCACCCCCAATTCATACACAATTAAATTGAGTGGTTTACAAGCTAAGGAAAATGCAACATAAAAATTATTTATACTTCTGATTGTTCTAGTGCCAAAGGTGAACCATGATAACTGAGAAGTTTAAATAAATCTGGTTCAGTCTGGGGGGAGGGGAGGTCAACGTTTTGGTTGTGTGGATTACACAATGTGTGTGATCATATCAAATTCACACTCGCATATCTGTAACATATTATTTGATTACATACTGGCATTGTCAATATCTCATACACACATCTAAAATTCGTACCCCTGAAGATATGTGTTTTTATGTACATATAGAAATAATTTACATTTATGCTTATTGTATAATATGATTAATGTTAAATAAAATAATGGATATCAAGTAATTCGTATTGTAGCTGCCTTTGGTTAGTGGGTAAAAGAAATAGAGAAAAGAAAATTAAAACGAAGAAAAGCAAATGCTCAAGCAGTTGAGAAAGTGCAACACATGAAGAAACGTAAGAATGGTTAGGGTTTCTATTGCTATCATAAAACACTGTGACCTGAAGCGACTTGGGAAGGAAAGGGCTTATTTCCCCTGTACTTCACATTACAGTCCCTAACCGAAGAAAGAGCGGAACTCAAGTAGGGTGGGAACCTGGAGGCAGGAGCTGAGCAGAGGCCGTGGAGGGGTGCTTCTCATTGGCTTTCTCCCCACGGCTTACACAGCCTCCTTTCTTACGGCACCCAGGACCACCATTCCAGAGCTGGAACCACTCACAGTGAGCTCGTCCCTTCCACATCAATCAAGAAAATGCTCCACAGGTTCGCCTTCGGGCCAATTCCGTGGGAGCATTTTGTTGACTGACGTTCCCTTTTCCGAAATAACTTTAGCCTCTATCAGGTTGATATAAACCTTGCCAACACGAACTCGTATAACAAAACTGAGAAAACAAGAGAAAAGACAAGAGAAAAAGGGATTTAGTCCTTGCATCCTCAGAAGCTTTGCTCTGTCATAGCTAGTTTGCTTCTGTTTTTATGCTGTATAGTGTGGTAGCCATGGCGGCCTCTCTATGACTGAGTGATCATTAGCCTAAGCACAACATGGAGTCACTACAGAAAGGTTATTAGTATTCCATCTCAAGTCTGAAAATGTCAAGCTATATCAGTCTGGTGGGTGCTGATAGGAACCCCATTTCCCATTATCATATGTTAATGAAGGGAAACAATGTTCAGTCTACTAGGGGAAAGCCCAGAATGAGCAGAGCCTAGGGTCTACACAGCTTTCTACATTTCCAGCCTCATTAAAATATGCAGATTGTATCATTAAGAAACAGTTGCCTGGCAGAGTTTTCTCCTGGAGTCCAGTTATAGGCACATGCTTGGCAGTTTTTATTACAGCAAGTTAACACACTGCTCTAGTCTATGTAAAACCAACCAAAAAAATTAAGAAAAGAGAAGCAAATTTTATCTTCTACGTTTTCATTTGGGGGTTATTTTACTATACCCCAAAGGTGTGATGCTGTTTAAAATCAAAAAAAGAAGGACCAGTTATTATGTGTGTTTTGTGCTTCGTATAATACCCAAACCCTCATGTGGAAACTTCGTGTCTTCTCATAGCTTTTTTCTTCCAGCATGTGAACATGATAGTATATTTAATGTAATAACGCACTTTACTACCTGAGTTTAATTCAGTTGGTCATTATCCCTGTCTGTGTGTAACTAGTGTAGTCATGGGCCTTGGAAAAGAACCATTCCACTACTCTGATAGACCAGCTGGTTCCTTCAGTTAAATCTAATCCTATACCTACAGATAAGTCTAATGATCACCCCTCATCAAAGAAGTCATTCATTGCAGCTAATAAAGACCACCACAGAAAACTACAAGAGGACACAGAGTAGAAATCAACATATTGCAGGGAGCCCAGGACTAACAGATACATCTACATTACAGCTTCTGCATCTTTAGCTCAGGGAAAATCATGGAAAAGGACACGGGAAGAGTATAGGAATAAGACCAGCAAGAGGTCCACTGCGAAACCAGCCTTTTCTAGAAATGGCTACGTAAATGGTACCAGAGCAACAGTAAAGTCAACATTATTGAAGAGTAACAGTATCAATGTTAATGATGAAGAAAATTTCACAGGACCCCACTCCTGGGCAAAGAATGATAGGCAACTAATGACTGCTGGGAGAAAGGGAATTGTCCTCTCTTAGGAATGACCCAACTTATTGTTAGCCATTGCTCAGTGGCCATCCTTGAAGCCATGTATTTGCCTTCTGCATTCGAGCAGACAGGGAAGGAAGAATATTTTCAAAAATGACTTAACAGCAACTCTTAACAGCAGAATGTAACAGCAGAACCTCATCGATGAACACTTCTGACATGAGGGCCCACCTTAAGAAAACTGATAACTGCATTGGAATCTGGAATGATAAGAAAGCGATTAGGTTATCGAAGAGGTTCACAAAACCAAAGATTTAGTAGTTATTAATGTTAAAAAATGTAGAAAATATGTCGGTATTGCTGTCACATACAAATATAATTAAGTTTGGTTTTTCAAGGCATCCAAATATATTCTAAGATCCCAGAATATTTCTGAGGTCAGAACTGTTTTTATAAAGTTGTTAAATTATCATCTTTTTCATTGTGCTGACATTTGCACTGATGGGCCAAAGCAGTGTTCTCTGGCAGAAGTTAAGACCTTCTCTCTGAAAAACATTGGTATTCACAGAGGTTTTCTCCAGCATTTACTCACTTTGAAAACAAATGCTAATTTGACCAAAAAACCATTCTTGAAGCAAAAATAATAAGGCATTATCAATTTAATTAAATCTTGACCTCTGATACATTTTTAAAAGTATGAAGTAATGGGCGAAGGGAAATAGAAAGCGGTGCTCTTGGTCTGGAAAACCACAGGGAGGCCTTGTCTTGTAAGGAAAGTGTTTGTGCAATTGGGTTGTGAGTTGAACCGTTCCATTTTCACGAAATATTATTTTTACTTTAAACACGCAAAGACAATTATGGCCATTTAGACTTGAGTATTTAACAGGCATTCTCTGTAAAATAAATGAAGCCACTTAGCCACTTGAAGAAATCAACCATATGGCTGTATTGTTGCCAATGATCAAATTCAAGCTTTGGAGCAAAAAAATTAGTATTGTGCAAAGCTTAAATTTACCATCAGGAGCACAACAGCTTTCTGAAACATCAGAACTTTTCTGATGAGCTCGATGGTAAAATTTGTAAACGGGAGAGGGTTTTTATGCTGGAGATTTTATGATGAAATGGACCAACATGTGGGAGATCTGCATATCCCAAGACCCACTTATTTTCCCAGGAGCTGTGGTCTTGTGGCGCAAGAAAGGTTTTCCCGTTCCAGTAAGAAGCTAGGACAATGACAATCGTCTTCCTGAAATTCGAATTTGTTAGCTTTATGTAGTTGCAAGAACGGATGTCCTCAATTCTGAGAAATGGCCGTTCGCCATGCTTTCTCTCCATTTACTCTCTATATAAAACAAACTTCTATGCATACATCTCAAACAATAAACTGATATTAAAAGATACCCAGCAAGAATAAGATATAGCAAATGGAATGGCTCTCCCTAAACACTTCAGAAAGTATTTGGTGCTTATGTTTTTTTTTTCTCCAAAACAACATATTGTTGTGAAAAGAATGTAGTATTGTTACTCTAGAGTAACTTTGGGGCTTTTTATTTTTAGGTCAGGCTGGCCTTGAACTTGAATTCCTGATTCTCCTACTTCTACCTCCTGAAATGCTGGAGCCTATTACTAGTTAAAACTACTCTCTTGACATTTCTCTGTTTTTAATTTTAGTATCCTGAATGTTAGTAAATATAATATACATTAAGAAAGTCTCTTTGGGTTAATTTATTTTAAAGACATGTCTCCCAACTTTAATTTTAAGAAATACTATTCTTGGGAGAAGCAATATTTTTCTGTATATTTAATTTTTTTTAGGAGTATCAGTCAATTCAAAATTTTACGTTTTTATTTGCGTTAAGCAAATTTCCACACATACCTAAGAATTAATTAAGTCCTTCTCAAAGGCCACATACTTCTGTGTTCTGATTCCCAGTATGTACAATGCTCTCAAATAAGCATGTCAATGAAAATTCTAAGTATCTCTTGGAAAAGCAATATAATAACTATTTACTCTTGAAATAAACATTTGCTTCTCGTATGCATGTAAAACGTTAACAGATTTAATGGGTTGGTTCCTTGCAATAGAGTTGTCTGGGCCCAAGAATTACAGAACAACTGTGTTCCAAAGCCCTCACACTGAGGAAGGAATGAGACTCCCAACACCTGCCCTGAGCCAAAGCATTAACCTGGGATAGAAATGCAAAATCCAGCTCAGGTGTCTCCTAGGATCTTGTTTCAGTTTGAACAAAAACAACTATAAAATCCCATCCAACTTCACAAATAATGACAGTTTAGACCTTGACTATTTTACCTATTTAATATTTACTGTTACAGATTGGCAAGAAAAGACTTTATTATTTTAAAACTTTTACCATTTGGTAAACAAAGAAAACCCTTCTTTTAAAACCATTTCATTATGTCCAGGATAGATGAGAAAAAATTCAGAAGAAAAAAATTGAGAATTGCATCACTGGAGAACATGATCACACCTGCAGTTAGCAAACACGTGATCTGGCATTAGGAGCCAAGACCACTTCAGTGGCACAGGTCTCTCCATCTCTGGGTACTCCTTATGGTTTCCTAGCATTCAGGGTTCACTTGCACAGATTCTGGTCATTAAGTTCTCACATCAGCCCATCAATGTGCTGGCTTCTTTCCATGATCACGTGAAAGCCAGCAGAGCACACATGAGTCTTTGTTTACTTTAGGAGCACTTTAACTTCTACTCTACTGCCTGTCTCAATCTGCAATGATATGTGTGTGGTGTTGTTTTGTTTTTGTATTTTTTAATCTTGTCAATAATATGTAAGCACTTTTAATTGCCTATGAAATCAGATTGGCAATGGGTACCAGTTCTCTTTAAAGACTTATTCCTACAAAGGTCCCTTTAAAAGGACACTCCAGAGACATTTTCAAGTGTTTCATAAAAGTTTAAGGTTGAGTGGACCACAGATGACTGAGGTACTGAGGTTCTTGCCTCCAAGCCTGACCAATTGAGTTTGATTCCAAAGTCCAATATGGCAGAAGTTGAAGACCAATGCCTGAAATTAGCCCTCTGACTTGTGTGTGTGTGTGTGTGTGTGTGTGTGTGTGTGTGTGTGTGTGCATAGACATGATTACTCATCAGAGCACTTATGCATAAGAAAGAGATAATTGTAAATTTTAAATCATAATGAAATAGAAAATGAGCTTTCTTTTGTTCTTAGCTCTTTATATATTTCAAGTTGGTGACATGCGTTAAAGGAACAAGTTCTAGAGAATATCATGTCTGGAGTTAAATTGTTCACTTCTTTCTATATGCAACTTTGTATCTTTAATGGAAATAACAGCAACAAAATAATGCTGTTTAGTAAATGTCGTGGATGGGTGCTCACTGATATCTTGGTTATATGGAAAACCCAGATGGTAGCTCATGTAACAGAGGTAAATCCATGCACTTACACGGCTCAAAATTAATCAGATAAAGATTAAAGTCATTATGGGGGAAAAGAACCATAAAGATTTGGGAAAATGGCAACTATTAACACAGATATGATGGTCTTCCTCATCTGAGAAGTGAGACAGCAGTTGCTGCATTATTTCTTTTTTATTTTTTTAAGTTACAGTATTTGTTTTTAGTCTTCAATTCCCACCCCAATTTGTTTATTGTCCAGTGGGGACCTAGAACAGTTATTACATTCCTCAAGGTCATGCGGAAAGTCACACTGTTCTTCGGAAAGGGGCTTATATATTACTGCAACCCGGCTAGGTCCTATTGCTTCCTGCGGTGAATGGGCCCATGTGGAATGAAAGAACGCTCTTAAGCAAATTCCAATTATGGTTTATTAACTTCGCACGTAGCATTTATCTTGCAGTTTCCAAAAATAGTGGAACCAATTAAACTGTCTGTTTAGCAAGAAGGTTTTTTTTTTTTAAAAAAAAAAAAACTTTTAATTTTTCCTCAGATAAAGTCTTTATAAAAAAGATAAATGGAACCCTACAGATCTGAAGAAATGGGGCGAGCGGGTGGGGGAGGTATCACTTTCCAGCTTCCAACCCATCTTCTTTCAAAGCCAAGGCAAGTCCCTTTGTGTCTCCCAGTAGATAGTCTAACAGCCTCCGTCAAGCAAACACGCCCATTTTAGCCTGGTAGATAGTAGTGGAAATTAGTTACTTAGGACAGTAGCTAATTTGAAATAAAAGCCCAACAAATTCTAGGGTTCTGTCTGCTGTCAAAACAAGATTAAACAATCACATGAAGACAAATAGTACATTTGTACGAGGAGGCTTGAGGACAGTATTTTACTTTACACTTAAAATGCCATCTATGATTTCCAGTCAGAGAAGTAAAAGCAAGACCTCAATTGATGAAAATCTCTGGGAAACAAACTTTGGCAATCTTCGTTTTCCTGAGGGGGGGGAAAAAGCCTGATGTCCAAATGAGAGCCATAGATGCCTAGAAAAAGAGATTTCACATGAGATATCTATGTTAAAAAAAGGTTAGGAAATACTTGTTCTGGAAACCAAGATAGTATGATGATGATGATGATGATGATGATGATGATGATGATGATGATGATGAAGAAGAAGAAGATAAATTTTGTACCCTCGATTTAGCTGGATTATCAATTTCCACACATCACAGAGGACCTAAAGAACGAGAGACAGGTGAACAAACGGCGTATCTCCAGCTAGTTCCCCTTTAATGGAATTGTACTCTGAAGGAAGAATGTCGGGAAAAGAATAAGCAGAAAGGTTTTGCCTTACATACATGCCCGTCCTCCATCTGCAGCCTCTTGACACTTCATCTAATTCCCTTGCAAGTGTCCTGCGAAGTTGTGAATTGGAGACTGCTTCCCCTTCCTCTACATTTCCAACGTAAAATCTCTCTTGACTCGTTTCTTGCTATGGCTTCCTTGCTGGTGTGCTTACCTTCTCACTCCAACCTGTCCAGCAAGAGCTGTGGGGTGTCGGAAGACACATTCATGCTATATAATCTGCCACTTCCTTCTGCTGAATGAGGATGGCAACCATTTGACAGGTTAGGAGATAACAACAACCTTGGAGTAATACAATGATTACTATCCTATTAACTTTACCATTGTTCAGAACTAAGTTCTTATTTTTCAATGTCAGTAGAGCTGATTACACTTGAATGCTTACATAATACACAGAACGTTAACGCCCCCTTCTCCCTTGCTACAGTTTCATTTTCAATTAAAATTGTGTGTGTTTCTTGTGTGGGTATATGCATGTGAATGCGGGTGTCGACGAAGGCTAGATGAGTATGTTGAGTCCCTTCCAGACAGAATTACAAGTGGCTGCGAACCTAGCCTGGGTCCTCTGAAAGACCACTATATACTCTGAGTCATCTCTCCAGGCCCCCAGTCTTTTTCTTTTCATTTTAAATTTTGTTTTAAAACAATTAATTCCCTTCTTATAAATGTTTAGAAAACCTTGTTACATTGTCCAACAACAATGACAACAACAACAAAACAAAACAAACAAATGCTAGCCTTCACCCAAGGGGAAACAAAATAGGGTCACATTCATAAGTCTACATTGTGAGATTCTCAGTCTCTCACTTGATACAACACAGCAAAAATGAATTCTCTCACACATACAGAGTTGGGAAGCTAGACCCTGCCGTGAGGCGCTAACCCCTTCACAAGAAGGGCCACATGCTTTCTGAGTTATGCAATTTATTTTTTAAGAGAAGCCAGAGTCTTGCCAAGTCTTAGCCTCGTCCATTATTTGGCAGATTTAGGGTTAGGGGTTTTAGTGGACACATTCAAAAATACCCAGCTATTTTTTGAGATGGAGGTGTTGGCTAATTCAGCAGTTGCCCTTTGTCAAATTTCCCAAACTAACCCCCATAATTCTTCTGTCAGCTGCTAGCTTCAGGGGTCTTTGTTTGTTTATTTTTAATTCATTGTTTTTCTCCAGACTCCTCTTTGCAATTGGAAACGAATACAGAACTTGTGCTGTGGCCTTGTGTCCCCATATGAGCCAAGGACTATTCCCAATGCCATGGCTTTCAGACTACGAAGAAAAGGCAACTCTACTGAGTTGGCTATGCCACCCTGGCCCACGCCACCCTCCTAAAGCCACATCCTTGTCTCGTCATTCAGAAGATGCTTCTAAAACTATATTTAGCAGAAAAAGAACTTTTGTTAGTTTGAAAAGGAAATAAAAACTCAATCAAACCAATGACAAATAAATTGTAAGGAAAAAAGCTCTCCTGCGACAAAGAAGAAAAAAAAATATTGGATGTGTGATCTCAGAGCTCTGAATATACCTTGTTTGTAACTTTCAGAGTCATGTTAGAATTCCAAGACTCTACTGACACTTCAGGATATATAACACAGGTCTATAATTGCATTGAAACGTTATAAAGTAAACAATTATGCTGGTGAGTACGGACCAATGTAATTCCTGTTCTTGAGATCTAGTAATGAAGTTTATTATCGTCACCTGCTGCAGAATCTTCCATTACTGACACACTAAGGTTTCTCACATGGTGCCATTTCATGTTGAAAGTCGGTCATTTAGAAATGACTGACAGAAGCGATCTCTGTTATAATACGCAATGCTTAGTGATGACTGCAATGCATTTCAAAGGAATTTACTCAATTTTTTTCTCACATAGGTATTAGAAATTTTCCTGCATAGCATAGCAGGTGCAAAAGGCCAGGTACAATGGCCTCCGTCTCAAATTTACATCAGTTACAGTTTCCTTGAGCCATGTAAGTTTATGTAGATCTAAAACCTCTTAATTCCATACTGAATAATCCAAGATTTCAACCGGTAATAAAAAAAGTGCTATGTCTAAAAAATGTAAAAGGCCAAGAAAGAAATAAAAACTTAACTGCCAACCTAAAAAAATAATTCCAGATATAATTTCTTAATGACTAACGATTCATTTAACAGAACACTTGTGTTACAGAAATCTGGTAAGCACTTTCAAAACTATGGCCCTAATTAAAATGTTACACATAATAACAAATATTCTAGAAGACGTCAGAAAAGGCCTGAACTGACTGGAATACATGTACAGAGTTGTGCCTGACATATTGCCTTTAAGCCTCAAATTTAGAAAATCTATTTATAAGATTAATTGAATCTTTACTTAGGAAAATAACAAATGCTTATCATAATCAAAATATAATTAAAAACAAATGGTCTTGCACAGTCTCTTTATATCACAGCGCATAAAATGTCATTCCTGCATCGAAAAATTATGTTTTCCAAGTAGCCATCAAACATGCTTATTAAAACTTAATTACACAAACATAAAAATATGTGTTTTGATGCAGTGTTAAGACTAATTCCGGCTTTGATGAGTATTCAGTCTATCATCCAAATTTCAGATATAAATAAAAAAAGAAATCTAACAGCTTCTACTTTTATCTGAGTTGAGATTAAACTTTCCTAGGAAAATATATGAGAGAATAATTTGATTAAGATTTAAAGATTAAAATTTAAAGAGTCACATTTAATAAAGAGTAACATAGTGGGGAAACCAATGTATTACTTAGCACATCATTTAGAGGACAGAGATGCCTGTGTTTAGGAACGACATTATTCAAAACAAGAAAAGTAGCCAGGCACCGTGGGACAGGCCTTAAACCCCAGCATGCGGGAGACAGAGGCAGGCACATCTCTGTGAGTTCTAGCAAGTTCTAGGATAGCCAGGGCTAGATTGTGAGACCCTGTTTCAAGAAATCAAAAACAACTGCAAAAGCAAAAACAAACAAACAAACAAAACCAACGAAAGCCAGTAAAAAAAAACATGTAACTGAGCACCAGAGAGGTTTTCATGAATCGTAAAAAACAAGCAAGCAAATGGTTATAATTTCTAAGGAGGCTTTTGCCAGTCTTTCCCTGTATATATTAAATCTGAAGACTGCTGAGTACTAGACGCAGAGAGCTGGGGTGCATAGTCACTTCATCTGTGAGTCAGTGACTCACTGTCCCCTTTCTTACAAGTTGCATAAGTGGGAAGGTGATATCGAAGAAGGAGAAATCTGTATTTGATGGCGGTTTCCGTCAGAGAGAAAGGAATGTCATATATCTCAGAGACGGAGTCAAACATAACTCTACCTTATTATTTTATGCTTTCCGTGGGACTTGAGCCTCTTCCAGGAATTATGAGTACCGAAACCGATGCATTTATGAGACAACGCTTACAGTTATCAATAGATGCGTCTTCTTGCTATGTCATTTAATGTTTACCCATACATGATGGACACAGGGACTTAAGATCGTCCTCTTAGTTCAGTACTTTGGTGATCATTTTCTGCTTATTTCTGACACTGTCACACCCAAGCTCTCTGGCATTGTAAAGTAGGATATTTTAACTGTGGAAACTAATATATATATATATATATATGTATGTGTGTGTCTGTATGTGTGTGTGTCTGTGTGTGTGTGTGTGTCTGTGTGTGTGTGTGTGTATGTATGTATGTATGTAGATGTAGATGTAGATATAGTTACCCTATTTGTCCCCAAGTGGGATATCCTGCTGGTAAAATAATGCTCTAATAAAACAGAAAGACAATAGGCCCTAGGTTGTGGGGTTGTAGGGTTTGCTCCTGATCAAGATTCTGGTGGACTTTGTTGCCCCACAAATATCCACCAATATCAGATTTGACCAAATAGTTAATCAGCTATAAAGTGGATGTATAAGTGCCATCGTAGGCATATAAATCACATCAGGCCTGAAGAATAGACTACCACATAAAATTTTATTTCAGCTGATTCGGGATCATGGTGTTCCATAAAAGCTTCTCTTTTCTGCGTCGTAATTCCAGTCTTTTCACTACAGCAAATATGAAAATGAGCAAAGGACTGTCTCTGTTGTCGTAAAATCTAAGAAGGGTTCTCTGGAGCAAAGTTTAAATATCACATTCAAAGATCTGCCTCTGAAGAGGCACAAACTCAGTCCCGTCCACCCGCCAAACGAGGGTTGCTGTGATCGAAGAGCAGTGCATACGTGTACAGAACGGTCAGAATAAAAAGCCATTTTCATGCAATGAAAATACATTGGTGGTTTTGGAAAGATCTAGCAAATGCTTCATTTTGATATGAAATTATACATTGTCTCACTACTTATTTATTTGTTTATTGTATTTTCAATTTTGCTTTACCAAAGAGGAGCATCGCTTGGAGATAAAATTTTGAGATTATCATTGATTCGAAACCAGGACTTCTTTTTCTGGGTGATACCTACTTCCTCCTGTGATATCTGTCACTGTGCAACTTGGACAAAAGTAGAAGACACTTTTGAGTGCCACTTTTTTGAGTGGCAGCAGCATTTGAAGCCTCCCTAAATACCATCTATAAAGACTGCTTAGATGTAAACCATCACTGAAAAATCTGTAATCTAAACTAGAATCTGGGTGCAGCAGAAGATGTATGTTCCTATAATAGCAACTTAAGTGTACTTTGAAAAAAAATTATTTTCCATCGACGTATTTATTCCCAGCCAGTATATTTATAAATGAACACATTCATAGATGTTCAGTAACAAAAATAAATTTAGTTATCAGAGAACATTTGTCCTCTGGAAGACTTTTTATGGAAGAAGATAACCATGCCTATTATTACTCTAATAGACGGGGAACAGGAAAGGACAGAATGCAGTGCCTTGTCACATCGTGTACGCCGAGCTACATGTAGAGTTCTACCTGCATTAATTCAACTTACTCTGTTTTGTTAGGGGTTTTGGAGGCTGTCAGATATGAGGTTGGGTATGATCATGATCTATCCCTCCAAACCCAAAAGAACTTAAAACGGTGAGAGAGAATGGTCTCTAGGCACCAGAAAGGTCTGCAGTAGAGAAATGAGGCCTAACAGTGAAATACCAGACTCTCACTGGAGACCCTCAAAAGTCCAGTGGGTCAAGAAAAGGGAAGAGTGCTGGCTAGTGCCAGATTTATTTTGTCTTTCAGGGTAAATGAACCATCTCAACGTCTTAAGAGTAGAGAAGGTAGCCATATTGGGAGGGTCTCACCAGAAATCAGTCACCGTTAGGTCTTTCTTAAGAGGGTCACATTTAGGCCCATGTCATGAAGAACTAGAGTAGTGATTCAGCCACTCATGGATTTAAGATTGAAGCAGTTACTTTTAAATCCCAACTCTGCCATCCAGCACCTTTGGGATTGTGGGGAGATTCCACAGCGAGTCCCATGTGTCAGATAAGCAGCACACTATTTATAGCACTCTGAAGCAAGAGTGACATCATCAGATTGGAGGTGGGGGGCACACTCAAGTCGAAGCGGGGGCTCGGTTTTTTCTTACATCAGTCCTGATGTCATTGGACAGCATGGAGGATAAAGGACCATGAGGAGAGAGAGAGAGAGAGAGAGAGAGAGAGAGAGAGAGAGAGAGAGAGAGAGAGATATGAAGGGAGAGAGGACTGTTTTATTGAATTTTTATGATGAGTAAAACAAGTTCTGTGTACTTGGAATTACCTACCACTCACAATTTCAGCAACCCAGCTCCATGAAAAGAGCCTTATGAGGTGCTTGACTGGTTAGTTTCACGAGGAAAGAGCCATCTGGCGGCTTAGCATCAGCATGCAGAGAACCTGAGATTATTATGTCACAGCCTATACACTTGGCATCACAGACCCCTCCAACAATATCACATTATCCACACCTGAGTGACAGAGGCTGTTTCAGGGGAGGGCGGGGCAGAGGGGTTAAGTCTCTTCCCATGATAATCATATCACCACGGCAAGAATAACTCGAGAAAGTTTATCAGGAATGTTATGGATCATAAATTAGATCCAATCGTATATACTATACATACTGATTACCTAAGTTATATCTGAACGGTTCACACATTTCTGGTAAAGGCACGGCTATGCACCTTTTCTCTGAGAAATTCCTCCCACAGAAATGAGCCTCTTGTTCATACTGATAGAAGGTATCTGAAAGCTGAAACGAGACCCTACATTTCCCACAATGGTCACTGGCTACTGTCTCCAGGTAGTGAAGGGCCAGTGTTGGGCGTCTATCTGGTCCCTACAGAGCAGACTCAGAAAAGTTCCGGTCAATTCACCCAAAGGAACCCACTTGCGACTCTTTACTCTTCTTTATGTTGTTAATATTAAGAGTGGGTGTAATTCAGGGGCTTCCATAAGTAATGTTGGATAACAAGGAACATAAAACACGTGCCTAAAATGGTCCTCATGATTCTGCCTCACGTCAGCAATTCATCATTAAGGGATTTTGCGTTTTCCCCCCTTCCTGCTATAAAAACTGTGTACCTAGACAGATGATTAGATTATAGCAGATGTTAACTTTTTTATGACTCGCGTGTAGAAAGAGAATTCATACTCGTTGAAGACTTGCTAGTGAGTAAGTGCTAGGCGGAAGGTGGCATCAGGGTTTAATTCATTAACATTGCATACTCCCTTTATGGGAAGGGAATCAAAGTAAAGAAAACAGTGTTCGTTCTCTAAGGTACTTTCTCTTTAGCTCCAGATTGAAACTCCCCCTATGTCTGATGAGAAGCAAGCCTTTCGAGAAAGAACATTTCTCTGAGTCAGCAGTTGAGTCAGCTGCGTGAGATAAACATGAGGAAGGACCGGTGCGCGCCATTTTGGGTTCCATTAGCCTCTCCTGAAAGTCGCGCCCTCCCCTTGCTACAGAGCTGTTTTTTTCCCCCCTCCTAACCCTAACATCAGGTTTCAGGGAGATTCAAACTCCAGGGTCCTGTTCTTACCATCGGAGTAAAACGTTGTGGATTCACACTTGGTTTGCTCCTATGAAATGAAGCTCTTTGATCTTCTAATAACCGAGAAAGGGACAAAACAGCTGGCGCTCCTGTGATGTGTAAATAAAGCGAGTGTGGCCTACATCAAATGAAATGTCCCTTGCGATTCAAAAAAAACACCAACCTAAGCATGATGGCAGGGAGGAGTTCACATCGGGAGGTCGAGGAAGTTACTCGAGGTGGTAGCACTGATCAAACGTGGTCTACCTTGCAACTCCGGGCGTTCTGCCATTTGACAATATTGTGACATTAGACTAATTTCTCTTCATTTTGTGCCCATCTTCCGTGGGGGAGATAAAAATAATCACAACAGTGGTGCAAGGGTGACATGGTATGGGAGACTCCTATGAAACGGGGTCAGAATGGTGCTTGATCATGTTAGTTCATGTTAGTTACTGTAGCAATGTACACATGGATACGATTATGATCTGTCATAGGAATACTGAGAGAGGGTTAATATTCGCTTTCCTGTGTCCTAACACCCATGGTCTATTGGTGCTGATCTAGAAAAAAAGTACGTTCTTACATATGTTCTTTTGCACATAAAGTGCTACCTTATGTTCCTGATAAAGGAAAGAAAGCATCAAATACCCTCTCCATTGATACAGGTAAAGAGTGATCTGCTCTGCATTGTGTGAAGGAGCCTTCCTAGGGCCCACTATATTCACCATCTGGCTTCTCCACCCTATGATGTCAATCCCTGTACGGGGGAAGTTGATGTGTTTATGATTGTCTGTACATGCAAAATTGGCCTGTTAATTGTCTTTGAATGTCATTGCGCCTGTCTCTGGAGAACCCACTGTTTTTTGAATTTATCTAACTAGTTCCTGTCTCTTTCTTACAATTATGCTTCTCTCAAGCCATTAATCGCTCACATCTGGTAAGCTTCAGTTAGTCTCAAGTATGCTACCAAACCCTACAGGATGGATAGTCAGAATCTGAAATTACCTGGAGTAAAAATTTCTGTGAGCTGAACAGATAAAACAGCTGGTAACACAGTAGAATCACACTATTAGACAAAGATTAACTTATTTATTAGAGTAGTAATGCGTTCACTCCTGCTTTTCATTGTCCATTCGTTCCTGTGACGTAGTGTCAGAGCTCTGAT
Organism: Rattus rattus; assembly: GCF_011064425.1. NCBI lineage: Eukaryota > Metazoa > Chordata > Mammalia > Rodentia > Muridae > Rattus > Rattus rattus. The sequence continues at coordinate 19,978,685 of NC_046162.1, forward strand.
ATATCTCTGAGATATAATTAGGGGATTCACACACAAATACCCCTCCCCCTAAGTTGTATGACTTTGAATACAATCTTGATGGTTGCCCATCTAAGTATGGTAATGAGAAAACAGAGCTCAGGACTACGTCTCCTGTAAACATTAAGTAAAATACCTCAACCACCTACAAAAGGCTACTTGCCGAAATGTAACCTCAGCACCTTTAATGGATAAAGCAACTGCAGTTCATTTCAGAAGTGTTAAGTGCATAAGTTACATAATCTATAATTGATGGATTTGAAAGCTGAATGGTCTTAAAAATAAAAGGATTTCTCTAAAACCCTAGCCCAAGGCAAAAGGCGTAGACACTTACGCGCTTGGAAGTCTGTAGAATATTTTAAAGCACATTTATTCAGTGGTGTTGGGAAACTGACATTGTCTTTGTTGGTGTTTTACAGAGGCATTTATTTTTAGTTATACAGCCGAAACTCTCCAGTCCAATGAACTGTGGCTGTCTGCGGTGTATTCAGGAAGAGAGGGGGAAAAAAAGAAAAAGAAAAAAAAAACATGCTTTGCCATTAGTTCTAAAAATATCACTGACATGTCAGGGTCATGATCTCTGTGTTAAGGACTGGTGTTAGTTAGAGATCCGAGCTCGTGTCTCTCACGCTCAGCACCTTCAGTGCAAAGGGAAATTCTAAAAGACCTTTAATGATTTTTAAATTAAGTACACATCCCAATTCAAAATCTAAAACCAAGTGTACTTATAAGGAAGTTATTGCTGAAAAAAAAAATGGTGGGCGATGGCTTAGATTCAACTCTTCTTGGGAAATGAAACTGATATTATAAAAATCTATGGTGTATTGCACAATGCTATAGGTTGCAGATAGAGGGTTAATATGTTATGGAGCCATACCATTCATACAAGAGATACTCAATATGTATCTCTTGGAGAGCCACAGTGCTGGTATTCCACGCTGAATTTGACTCTAGAGTCTTCCACACGGGATGAAGTTTCTTTAGTATCTGCAATTTCGACAGGACAGCATCTATATCCGTAGCTTCTTTCATTTGAAATATTTACACAAAAAGTGCGAGAGAGCAACGTACTCCCTCTTCTGTTTTTCTTGTTTACTGATATGACAGGAACCCAAGGTGTTTGCATTTAGCCACGTTTGTTTGTGCACACAGGAAAACGCAGAGTGCTCTGGGGTCCTAGCCGTTTATGAAATATCAACAATCACATACTAGCACCAATAGTATAAACCTTGAAGATATTATGCTTTGTGATATAAGAGAGACACAGAGGCGTAGAGATACGTGACTCATACATGATATTAGAAATACCTAGAACAGTAAAAATTACAAAAGAGAGAATGCAGAAGGAAAGGTGACTGAGGTCATGGGAGGGGAGCTAGGATCAAAGTGTTCAGGGCATCAGTGCTCCAAGACAAAAAGTTCTAGAGAGGGATGATGTTCATGTTAATACAGTAAACATGTAACTAGCACTGAATGATACATTTCATAAGATAGTTGGAATAGTAAAGTTCATATATATTTCATTCAAATATGAATATACTGGTATATTTTAATGTAAAGGGCATTTCATAGGTTATAGAAGATTCTTAAAATAGAATGCTTGCCTTTGAATCCTGGCTCAATCTATCACCCACAATAGGCTACTTGGCCAGGACTAAGGTACCTAAGTACTAAGTTACCTGCAACTGCCCTTTCCTCTTTACCTTAAGGTTCCTAGCATTTGCTTCATGGGGTTACTACAAGAACGAAACGGCTGAGTGCACAACGGGAAGGCAACTGGCTTGTAACAACCAGAGTATGTTGCTTTTACTGTTATTATAATTACAAGTTCTCGACTTTACTACAGATATAACCGTGCTGAGAAATCTCCAATTACACATGCCAGCTTTATCAGTTTAGAGGAGGTGGAGAGATCCTTTCACTTGACAGTTTTGAAAACATTCACGGTCGTGACCAAAATACTAGATGCTCTCACCATAAACGAGGAAAAAGGTAATGTGTATCATTTTCGCTTTTTACTGAGATGAACAACATTTTAAAAAATAATTGAAGAGGCTGGAAATGTCAAAGATCACAACAAGGGACCTTTGAGATTTGAACTTACAATGTTGGTAAGGCAAACGCCATCAGTAAAATGCTATGTGAGCTACAAAGATATAAAGGTGCAAAAATAATAAATAAATAAATAAATAAATAAATAAATAAATAAATAAATTGTTTTTTTTTCAGTGATGGTGTTTGAAAATGCCTGCCGCTCTAGGCATATATATGTCTTGTAAATATTTTGCCTATATTTCTCGAGAAGTGGCAACTTTTGCAATGGGCTAGGGTCTACAAAAGCTTTAGAACAAATGCTTATTTACTTAACAGAAAGAGGAAGAGGACTTGGCACATATTTCTTGCTATATTTGGTGTGAAGTAGGTTGTTTTCCAAGTTGCTGCAGACTGGGCTCTTTTCAATAGTGCCCAACCATTTTTGTACAAGTCAGGGGAGGCACAAAACAGCCTTCAAGCACAGGAGGCTAATAAACTCGAATTATGTAAATCTTACCAGCCTTCACCTATGTATCACGGCTTTATACCGTTTAGAGAGATCGGCATGCTGCTACCTGAATCACTTGCTAAAGGTTCCGAGGCTCTCAATTTCCTTTGAAGTGAAGGTGATATCAAAGAGGACGGAAGAGAGCCTTTCAAGATGGCTGGGAGGCTGAGGAGAGAAGAAGTCATCAAAATAAGTTTTACATTTTCGCCTACGGTAAGGAAGGCCTTTGAGAAGCAGCCACCTGCTTTAAACTCTAACTAGAAATGACAGAGAGGACTAAGGAGCGCTCCTTCTGGTGCCTTGCTATGGTGACACGGCTTTCCCTGGGAGCAGCCTGAGTTCAACGCCACAGCGTCCCTTCGGAAATGCAGCGTGACTTATGAATGTGGATATTCCAGGACTGGAGAACACGTACCTTTAATACTATCTGCAAGAACCCGATGAACAGATGGCACAAATAATTATACGAAATGAAAATTAGACGGATGAAACCTAAAATGCGATGCTTTTTATATTAAGTCAAAATCAGAAATAGATAAGCTCATTTATGTAACTAATAAGTTGAAAGCAGAACATCCATCTTGTGTGGAAAGAAATACTCTGAAATGGAAATTAATATCCCAGTGTACAAACTCTTTGAAGCACAGTTGCCTCTATCTAGCCTACATTTGCTCTGAAATGGATGTTTTACCAACTTGCGCCAGTGGAAAAGTTCTGAAATCAAGGCAGGGGAGTCAGGAGGCATGGGCACGTCCTTGTGTGTATCCACAGCGATAAGAAATGGATTTAATGAAAATCATAGGCAGGGAAATAATTGAGGTTGGGCTTAAGTTCATTTCCATCCGCACTTATTAGGCACCAGCTGCGTACAAATTTTTGTTAGGGAATGAAAAGAGAAAGGTCGGTGTCTAATTGCAGGATTATGTTAAATGACTTAAAGAATTAAATCTTCTGCACGTTCACTACCATTTGGAGTCCCGGTCTGATTAAAATGTAAACAAGCATCAGGCCCATGGTCATCTCTTCCAAATTCACACCCTATTCCATACAGCCAACTGCGATGCTGGATTTGCCAACACAGAGAGAACACTTATGCCTCTTCGTACTCAGAAATTGGGGGAGCATCTCCTCAAGAGGTTAGCGCTCCCACAAAATTTAGGATACAATAGTACAACTGAGAGTAACTCATGAGAAAATGAATGGAGTCCGTTGAAGTTCGTTGAGAATTCATGATTCATGGCTCTTTCCCACCTCTAAAGGACAATAAATTGGTGCCCTTTTATTATTGTCGTACCAGAGACTTTCTGGATTATTTCAGGAGAATCTATGAAGTTGATTCGCAATAAGTGTCTGTTGGAGGTCAAGGTGCAGCTAAGATCAGCCGGGTATCTTTAGAGAAAAGGTCAGGGCTGTTGCATACCAACGAGCTTGCAAACTATCATCACCCTTCAACGGTCTCTTGGGTCAATGACAACTTAAAAGCCATATAAACCCAGAGAGATTTGGGGGAAGCAGAGACGGCCTCTAACAGCAGAAGTCACGTGAATGTGAATTATGAAAGATAACTGGGACAGCAGATCCAGTTAACTTCTTTATCAACTAAAATTAATGTACTGACAAATTAAAAGCAACAGCGAATTACATGCATTCTCTGTATCTGGCACAGACATCGCTTGGAAAAAAAAAATAAAAGGAAGATGTATAATGAAATGTTTTATTGTAATGTTCCCAAGAGGTACATATGAAAAAATATACACATCATCAGCACCCAGGGGCCAAGAGAGGCCTGTGACACTTAGAAATGAAGCATTTCAAAACACAGACCTTTTCAGGAAATTTGATTTTTTTTTTATTTTTTATCTCTTTTTTTGTTTGGATTGAGATGAGGTACCTGTTATAAAGAAGAGCTATATTTTCATTTTAAAGTTCAGAATCTAACCCAGACTAATGTACTATGTGTTTTGTGTTTGACTACTTAAAAATGCCTTTGTTCTAGCCTTGACTCAGGGGACAAGAGACTGTGTAAGAGGGCGTGGTTTTGATCTCTCAAAAGAAGTGATTTAAATTAATGGATCTACCCTCCACTTGGAAGAAGGATATTAAGATAGGACAAAGAGATAAAGACAGATAAAGGTGGGCTTCAGAATAATCAGAGAGGAACCTACAGACTATTTGTGATCACTGAACACTGACAGACTCCTGTTTTGGGGAGAAATAATGAAACTTGACTTACACAAAAGCTCACCACTCACTCCCTTGCTTCCTTGCATCTACAGCATGATGTCCTCAAACAAAGGGAACTTTCTTCAAGAAAACTCAGTGTGCCGTCATGGACACCAACCTCCTGCTTGACTGGCCAGTGCCTCAGTGGTTTAAAAGTGAACAGCACCTATAGTCAGGCCAATGGGAACATCAGTTCAGTTTCTAGAACAGTAGCACTTGGGTCTGATGTTATCAGCCAGAACTCCCAAAGAAGTCTGAGGTAACCTAGAAGCTAATAGGAGAAGAGTATCCATAGTTGCTTGAATGGGAGGATCATGAAGCAGGTAAAGAAGGGAGGGAGGAAAGGAGATAGGAAAAAAAGGCTACAGAAATGATGCTTTCCAAGGACAGCATATATTGGGAGCTTCATAAATATCTGAAATTCTAGATCCACAGGACAACCACTTCTGACCTCTGTGCATATGTACACACACACACACACACACACACACACACACACACACACACATACACATACACATAAGAGAGAGAGAGAGAGAGAGAGAGAGAGAGAGAGAGAGTTTCTAGTACCATTGTTTGCAGAACCCTCTGCTGCGCTAAGTCTGAATTCATCCATTCCCGCATCTTCATAACTGTGTCAGTCAACACATTCTCGCCCACACTTCTGTTGCTCTGAATGGCAGACTACCTCACTTAAAGCAGTAAGTGCCCAGGGTGCTACATTTATACAAATTAGAGGACAAGTAATGCCCGTCGGAAGGGAAAAAACATTCTCTCCTTCCCCTCTTTCTAAGAGGAAGTTCTGTTTTTACATTATGGAGGAATGACTGAAGGGCATTGCACTGACTCCTCAGCCATTCCATGAATATACCTTTCTTGGCGCTCCCCTCTGACCCTGTAATACGATTATACACATTGATGATTTATAAGAAGTGAAAATTCAATTGGAATGATTCAAAGTGACTTTGATAAACTGCAATCTGGGGGACATGCGTATTCTTGAAATACACATTTTCATTGATTACCTCTGTCCCTAAGCACCAGAAAGATGGCAAATTAGAAAGCTTAAAACCCTTTCAGACAGAGATGAAGGAAGGCTTTAAAGCATATTAGTAACTGGTTGGAGCATGACTTAACTAGCGAGCATTCCGAGATGAGACAGATTTCGAACATACCCAAACAGCGATTTCTCTTTGGAAATTTACACAGAGGAAAATTGAATGCCTCAGTGAGTGGGCAGCTTAACTGGGGTTTGATGTTTTCACATTGGTTCAATTTATTCATCATAACTCCAAATCCCTAAATTATCTGATGCTGAATTAAGAAACTACATGGACTCTGGGGCATTTTCTATCTCTGGCATATCAACTGCGTGAGACTCAAAAGGACGTACTACATACTTCTAAATAACTTTTACCTCTTAGAAATGAAGAAACCAGGCAATGAAAAGAGTTCATTTTTACCCAAAGGTGGCAGGAAGAGTTAATGACAGAGTCATCCAAAACTTTCTTGCCTTTCGCGTTGATAATGAGATTCAGGGGTGCTCCGAATGCTATGTTGTATCACCAAGGGGAAAAGATGTGTCCCCTCTTATCTTTCTCATATGATGGTGAGCTTAACCCATCATCCTTCAGTTAGAAAAGATGGAAGATGGGTGCAAGGTGTATTTTTCTGAGCCAGAAGGACTGGGCTATTTCAAGAAAAATAGTGCATTAGAAAGAGTACTTTTGAGGTTCTACGCGAACTGGAAACCTTTTTTAAATGCTTTTTTTTAAATCACTTAACCTGCTGTTCCCAGCTTTTGTTTTATTCAGATACACAGGAAATAGAATCTTGTGAAGGTTGCTGCAAAATCCTCTCACATGGCCTCTGCGATGTTCTCAAATTCTCATCTCTTCCCCTTGTGCTCCCAAGTTCTACCTCAATCTGTGGAAATCCTATAGGATGTCTCAAAAGTTCATCTTCTCATGCAGCTTCTCGCTCTGCTGAGGTCTATTTGTATTTCCACGATGGCCGTCCACTGACAGCAGCAATCTGAACATATTATCTGAGAACTGGATTTTTAAAAAGCTAGCGAAGAGGTGTTGGGAGCATCCGGTGATGCGGTGGCACACACAGGAAGTCCATTTGAAGCCAGGGGTGGGTTGACCCCTCCTTTCCAGTTCTGCCACACCCTCACTGTCCAGCAGGCATTCTGTGGCAGTAGAGAAGCATAGATTTCAGGTCCTTCTTAGCCAATGCGTGGCTCTAGCCCCCTGGAAGGTCTATGGCTTTCCGGTTTCATTAACACAAGAATAAGTTGGACACTAATTTCCTCATAATTCTGACAATTGTTTGAAGAAACCTAGATTCTCTCTCAGGAGTTTCAAATGGCAGGAGAGCCATTGTAGAATCTCCCCCCTCAGTACCTTCTAGTCTAAAACACTTTTACCCTTCAGCATTTCATGCAAACACTTCAGAAAATTTTAGCACATAACTAACAGGAGCCCATCCTTCCCATTCAGTCAGATAATAAAAATAAGGCAAAAGAAGACTTTATAAGACAAAACAACACCATTAGTGTTTACCTTCCAAAAAAAAGTACGTAGATAAGGCCTTGCGATCTGCTGTCATTTTTTAAAAGCCACACAAAATCCAAAACTCTTCTCCAAAGGCTTGGAGGAAAACTGCATTGACTGTGCCCTCAGTAGCACGAGGGGGTGTGCAACACAGAGCACGCACCTCTGAGACAGAAAATGTCATCTTAGAGGCCCCAGATATGTGTGAAAATGCCACAGAAAACACACGACAGGACTGGTACTGGGATCTGAACTAGCCTTTCCAGAATCTCTTATTTAAATCAGGAATCTAATTTCAGTGACCAACACCACGCAGATGGAGCGAACAGTAAGAAGCATAACCTGAAATCTGGGGGCCCAGGCATGGGGACCGCAAAGACAAAGACCCTGTGTAACACTCCTCTCCTCACTTTACTGGCGCCACACTGTCTAGTCATATAAAGCTGCAATTGCAACCATGCAATGTGTGCAGAGGGCTCATTACAGGGCCCTCCTGAGGAATCTTGTGTCTGAGTCCTATGGGGAGCCCCTGACCATCTTGGGGTCAAGATATTGTCACTTCAATATGAGAAGCGACACATCAGCTTACCTCCTCAGGGAAAACAAAACTTGTTTAAATATGGCGTGTGCAGGTAAATACCTCGGCTACCAAGAACATGTTTATTATTTTATTGACACCCTTTATAGAAGAGAAACAACATTTCATAAAACCGTTCAGTGACTCATTTTAGGATAGAAAAGTAGAAACCTATAACAATGTTTAAGAGTGATTTTCTTTTTACAGCAAAGACAGGAGACTGTATAATCTTAAGAACTACCACATTAACAACGGATATTCACACATTAAGGACTCAGAGCAGTGAAATATGATATGATATGAATAGCGACATCCCAGGGGGAAACATCCTTAGCTTTTGACTATTAAGCCATACCACCTAGGAAGGTATCTGATTTAGCACGGAATCAGAGTTGTGAGTACTAAAATGAGTTAGTGCCAACTGAGACTAAGGGTGAAGGTGAGAACATGCACTTTGGTTTGGCCTGAACCTTCCCAAAAAGCCAAGGTCAATGGGACCCTTTCAGTTTATCTCTTTCTTATATGTCCCCATGTGTTGTTTCTTAAGGCTACCCAACAGTATCCATGGACCTCCAAATACAGGCACCCACATATGGGAAAGCTAAACAGTATGTTTGCACTTCTAATCTTGCTTTCTATATTCATCCATCATGAATTCAAAGCATTGTTGCTTAAGCAACAAAGAAAGCGCACAGTGCTTGGAGTCACAGAACCAGGACATTAGGCAAAGCCCTTGCCCTCATGGGGCCTGTAGTCTTACAGAGGAGAGGACCTTACAGATACAAAAAACAAAGACAGCACGTTCAGAAAAATCTCAGGAATAAGAAAAATGTGGTTGCTTGTGGTAAGGGCTGTAATGGAAGTCGAGAACCCCTGTGGCCTGTCATTCAGTGGCTCTCAGAGTGTACTTCAGCAAAATCCCAGAAGAGGGAGAAATCAAGTATAAAAGTTCCCAAACTATCATGAACTTTCCTCAGTCAGAATTGCTTTTCCCACTCTCCCTCCTTCTTGATCCATCACTCCGCCATGTTCTTCTATCCGTCCCTCCCCCAACCTTCTTCATTCCCTTCACCCATCCATTCATTCACTTGCCAATTCTGCATGTGGCTAGCATGATATTTTCTCTTATAATGACTCTCTGCTTCTGCCCAGTATGCACTTGAACTCAGAGGATACTAAACTCCAAAAGTGTAAGACTATATTAAGTCAACCAGTGAGCTTACCAACCTGCCTGTCTATCTACCTACAGGCTTTGAACGCTCACACAGCAGCTATAACCAGGACCAAGGACAGCTGTCATGACAACCTTGTAGATAACCTTCACTCCTGCTGAGACATGATGTCTGCCACCACACCTGGGAGACTGGGAGCCACCCACCCACCTTCACCTCTTGCTGGCCAAAAATCCTCATTACCACGTTGTCAGCAATCCATTCTGTTAACCTCCTGAGTGCCGGGCTATTAGGTAGGATCTGCTCATTAGCACACCAGGGTTTCAATTCGCTGTTGCCAGAATACCAGGCTGCATTTTCTCCTCGTCTCCAGTACCACAGCTAAGTACTTTGGGCAAAGAACTGAGCAAAGAGTACACCTCCCTGCGACATTTTGCTTCTCACAGCTAAACTGGCCACATCTCGGTATTGCTCTGTGAAACTGCTTTTGGAATTCGGAATTTTCCGCTGCCCCGCCCTTTTGTAAGAGTCCACCCTGAAAACATAAATGCAACAGTGTGTACATAATTAGGCCCAGATATAATTGCTGTCAAAATAACCAGGTGACACAAGCTCCTTACGAGCTGCGTGGTCTTGACTTCCCTCAGTATTTGTGCATTGTTCTATAATCCTCACAAGAACTTGGCTTAGTAAATCTTCTTCTAACCATCCTTCGGCTGTCATGGAAACTCAGGCGCAAGTTTACCATCACGCGCTGTAAAGCGATATTACTGAAATTAAGGAATTCTAGTTTCTATTTATTTGCGCATGTAAACTTTTCCTGGAATGTTTTTTTTTTTCACGAAACCAGTTTCTTTGATAATAAATGCTTTTAATTTTCATTCTAACATGGTATATATTGCTCCCTGGTGCTATGTGTTGGCTGACAGCATCAGCGTTTACACATCCCTAATCAAATTTTATCTAACAAAAAGCTGAACTAAGCTTATTTGTTTTCCTATTTATAGCGGCACGTGCTTACATAACATATGAGATAGCAAGATTTTCTTTCTTTCTTTCTTTCTTTCTTTCTTTCTTTTTTTAAAAAATGGATCCAAATCTTAAAATGCATCCATTATGTTTAGTTTAAATAAAAGCTATGTTCTCTCATTAAGCAAGAATATTAAAAACAATTGGAGACAGACAGAAACTTATTGCTTTTTCCCAACCAGTATAATCACAGTGTTCAGCCACAATAAACCAGAACAGCATGCGGAAATGTATTGCTCATGGGGAAAATTGTCTTCCTCCACCCGCCCCATTGCACAATTACCCTGGCACTAAGTTGCCTCTTACATGCACGGTGTCTCTGGTCACACTAGTAAAGTAATGAGTCATTACAGTGCATCCAATGAGGGCAGGGGTGGGGGGCATGCCATTGGGCTGCATATAAGCGGTGATTTCGTTGTATCAATAATTCTGACTGCCACTGGGACCCGCTGTAGCTGAAACAGATGTTTCATGTTGATAAGTACGGACTGGGAAAGGACTTTTTATCCCGGCGTTCATTTTTCTCTATTTCCACTTCCCATACCTGGCAGCAGTTCCCCCAGTACAGCTGTCTCTTGCAAGCCAATCTGTTCAATTCAGGCTTCTAGGTCTCATTTCATAAATCAAACTCAGCCCGGACAAGCCCATGATCTCAGAGTACCCTTTCTGCTTTCCTCTGTGGGAACGCCTCTGTCGCGGTAAGAGATGCTGGGCCAAATGTGCTTAAATTAGTGCACTGTCACAATTCATTAAGAAAGACAGCATGGGTAGGGGATCTTTTTCTTTTTTTCTTTTTTTTTCTTTTTTTTTTTTGTATCTAATATTAACTGTTTCCTAGAAAGAGGCACATAGTGGCATTTTATACAAGGCATTCACCTTCAAATGAAGCTTTTGAGAGAGAGCCCAGAATTTCCATAGGGAAGCCGTACCATGAGGTGTGAGTAGGGTCATGGCTAACCTTCCCCATTTGTAGAGAACTTCTCACTCCCTTTGACTGAGAAGGTAACTTTACTGGCCCAGTCTCAATTACGTTGCTGGCTCCTGTCCAAGTTACAATAACTTGGTGACTTCACAAGGATCAAGAAAATTTGTTAAATTCTTGGGGGTGGAGGTAGATAAAAGTAAATACACAAAAATCCCCCCAAATGCCAGCAAGATTAGCTGCAAGCTATTTTGACATGGAATATAGAATAACTTAAATAGATTTCAAACTTGATTAACTACTTCCATGCCACATAGTAATAACCTAGAGAACTGTCAATCATTAAGTACTTCTTATGGTCGGGGGGGGCGGGTATTTCTAATTATTTACCTTTTCCCCTTACTGCAGACAGACAGACAGACGACAGACAGATAGATAGGGATCACATATGTAAATCTAGATTCTGCATATGAGAGAAAATAAATTCTTGATTACTCCTCTTCTTGTAGGCTTCTCCATCTCTCCTCACATTTCTTCTTAGTCCATTTTATGACTGACAGGTTCAAGTTTATCTTATGTGCATGAAGGAAAGCATTTGCTATGTCTTACTCTGCTTTACCTTTGTTAACTATCACCATTGTCACACATTTTCTTGAAAATGACATCCTCATAGAAGCAGGGGGAGGGGTAGTGGGAGGGGGGAAGGGGATAACGTTTGAAATGTAAATACATAAACTATCCAAGAAAAAGAAAATTTAAAAAAGATAATTTCTTCATTTAGAAATCCCATCCTCCACCACTTTCTGTCTTTCTTTCGCTCTCTGTCTCTCTGTCTCTCTGTCTCTCTCTGTCTCTGTCTTTCTCTCTGTCTCTGTCTTTCTCTATGTGTCTCTGTCTCTGTCTCTGTCTCTCTCGCTTTCTCTCGCTCTCTCTCTCTCTCTCACACACACACACACCCACACCCACACCATTCCCTTCATACATCCATTCACTGGCAGACATCTAGGGTGATTCTGTGCTTGGGATCCCTTGCTTCTCACACATGTTACTCTGTTTATTCCACACAATAACACACAGTGTGGAATTTGATGTTCTCACTTCGTATGGCAGAGAGCGAATGGAGCTTCCTGAGAGGTGGTTGCCGTTAACTTAATGATATAAAGAACACTTTAGACTTAGGTAAAAAACAGATTCAAAAATCCACCCACTGTGTCTAAGTCTATCGTATCTAATCTCCAGTAAGAGTGTGTACCTGCACCTACGTTTGTGTGTAAAACATTTGATGAGGTAAGTGAGAAATGAGCATGCCAGCCATGTGACCAAGACTAGACATCAAACAGGAGTTATCTTTTTGAAATAAGAGATTTACTGCATAGCATTTACAGATTTGAAGACTACCACAATATTGAGGAAAAGAAAGTCCAGGTAAAGGGAAATGGAGGTGAATTTCTGATAGTGATCATTCACTGGTGATGGACAGAAGTCTATCACTTCCATTTGAAGCATTGCGAACATTGTCAGAAATTATACCCTTCAATGGACTCAGCTGTGTGGATATAAACTTAATGGTTAATGTGGATAGTAATGCGATTTAATCAATGTTAAAAAGAGGAAATGGGTCAACAGGCCACAGTGTTTACATGTAGGTATCTGCTTGGGTTTGAAGCAGACCAAGAGAGAATTGTGAGTCACTGTGTACTATATATTTGTCTAGACTGGGTGGCTCTTACTCTTCGATGGTTGAGAATGGGTAGGCATTTGTCCAAGATGAAGCCCAAGGAGAGTTCAAGATAAAGATATTTTTAAAAATGCATTTCAATTTTTTTTTAAAAACTGTTTTTTGCTTCCATTTCAAACTATTATTCTTTTTCCCCCCACTTTAAAAATTGTAATTTGGGTCGATGAACAATTACCCAAAGATATGAATCTGAGACTGCGTCGTGTACCAGCTGCCCTTCCATCCCCCCAGACTGTCACCAAAGCAGCAGCTGACAGTGTCCACCCAACCCCAGGGAAGATTAAACATGTCACCACAGCATTGTTATTTACCATGACACCATTTAGCCATGGCAATTAGCATGGACATAGCACCAAGAAGAAACCAGGCCAGGCTGAACAGACTGTGGTCAAAAGTCCTAAAATGAAATGGCTCTGTTCCATTTTCCTTTCTGCTCCATTTGTGATTTCCAGGAGAGAGGTGGTTTGGGCAGCCCTACCATGGAGTGAGCAGCATCCCAGCCAATACCCTGTGTCTTCCAGACCGGAAAGCTTCAGATGAGGGCTGGGAAATCCCCAGACTGGAGACTCTGAAGAGCTAGGTGACTTCTGCCTCTGTCATAACCCAGTCTGCGCCCTCTGAGCGTGTGATCCAGCCTCTCAGATGGCTCCATATGTAGCAGAGGTACAATGTCTTGGCAAATGACCTTGCAGAATTAGTAGAAGGATAACGAATGTGTATTAGGTTTCTCTAAAGTAGCTTTAGATCTTTGTTTCCAATGCTCCTGCATTTCTGTCTGGGATAGAACTGCTGTATGACTTGAAATTAGTTCAAGTTTTGGATAGTATCAACAAAGGCAGCGCAATTTTATTCATCTTTAACTTTCCTACCCAAAGGTAGGGTAGAGCCTAATGTGTTATCTATAATATTATAATGTATAGAATATGTACTGACATTAATCCATAGAATCTTCAAACCAAATCAACAATTGGCCTTCCAATTTTCCCTAACAATAAAGACTTTAGACAATATAACTTTGAATACTGCTCTTACATTTTAAGTTAAGACATGTGTAGGCATCAAAAGACTCTTGTGACTAATTCCTCTAGCAGTACTATGATTTCCACGGTTACTGTAAATATAACTAGGTAACAATGATGGAGAACTAGCCTAAGTGCACACTTAGTGCTCAGTGCCTACCTCTACCCTGAACATAACAACATTATTTTACCTAATTTTTCTAAATGGAGAAACTGAGGGCAAGGCCTTTAGAGTGGTCTTTTGACAATCAGTAATTTAAAAAATTGTGCATAATTTGGTTTCTGATTGTGTTTGTGCACAGTAATCTTGTGGCTATTTTATTCTATGATCATTTTTTAATATAACAACTAGCTTTAATATTTGCCCACCTGCTCACCTATCATAAAAGTTTAGTGAGCTTTACCTCGTGCCAAGCATTGAGGCATATGTTGGAAATTGCTCAACATTCCCACCGTACTTTCTGGTCACCAGAGTCCCTTACTAATGTATTCTCTGCATAAAATTACTTTAAACAATATTTTAGGAGCTAGTGGAAGTTGCAGATTTGCAGCAAACTATTTTTGGAAGAATATTCTGGTTTTGTTTTATTTATTTTGGGTCAGTAACCTGCTTCTTCAAGTTTCTCTCTCTCTCTCTCTCTCTCTCTCTCTCTCTCTCTCTCTCTCTCTCTCTCTCCACACACACACACACACACACACACACAAACACAACACACACACACATACACACACACACACACAGAGAGAGAGAGAGAGAGAGAGAGAGAGAGAGAGACCTAGAGAATTTTTTTGACTTAGCAAAAATATTGAGACTCTCTTACCTAACACCATAATACCAGTCACCATGAGTTGGAGAAACCCAAAACACAATTATTAAACATTTATATGTCAGTGATTATGTTAATATCTTAATGCTATTTTAAATAAGTCTTTTTGAACTTAATGAATTAACTTACAAAGCTGAAAAGACAGTTGTTTTGAGTAATCTTGTGACAGATTTCTTGCCTCTAAATTAAACACTACACAATTCATAAACCATAATTTAACTGTCTTTTTTATTTTCAAAGTTAAAGAGTTACTACTTAAAATGAGCATATTTTTATGTTAAAAAAGATATTATCTGAACAATATATTAAGAAGTACAAAAACAAAGATCTTGCTTAAATCAGTATTTCAAGTCAAGTAAAATATTTTTCAGAAGTTCTTGTGTTATAATGCCATTTCATTATATTTTAGATTTTTAAGTTAATTGCATGCATGTTCTCTTTTGCCCACATATACCTATGTGCAGAGTGTGCAGGAGCCAGAAGATTGTGACAGAATCCCTATAACTGGAGTTACAGAAAGACGTGAGCCACCATGAGAGTGCTGGAAACTTGGCCACCATCTTCTGTAAGTGTGGCAAGAACTCTTAACCAGACTAATACCCCATAATATTTCTTTAGAACAAACAAAAATATTTTTATTAAGCTAGGGATTCATTATTCACAATCCTTTTGCTAAGACACTTGTTAGAGATTCTTTGGGAATTCTAATGAAATAAAAACACAGAGTGTCTGCATCTATTCACCAAGTAGGGAATCAGACTTGTAAAATGTAGCCTGCTGCAGATTTCAAACATTATAGATAAGATTGGTAACTCCTTTTGAATGGGATTAATGTGAAACATTGTTTCAACATCTCAGGCTCTGTTCAGCACCCAACTTTGCCCTTAACCTGAATCCCTAATACATAAGTAAAATTTTCTTACTGTCCTGATAAGTCTTTCTTTTTATTTCCACAAACTCTGATTTTGATTTGTTACCCAGATTTAGTACCTAGACACTAACTTAACAACCGAGGCTCAGCCAGCAGCTCTAAGTCCTCCTGGAACCCAGTCGTCACTTCACAGAGACTCATTTCTTGAGTATCATAACTGATGATTTCAAAGCATGGACCAGATGGAGGAAACGTGTTATTGAGAGGTCCTTAGCACTCCGAAGACTATTCTACAGAATAATCAGCTGTATCGCCCACCATGTTCTTGAGACAAATAGCCAGTCTTCAGAGGCCGTCAATCAGCGTGACCCTCTGTGCACTTTCCAACTTATGTCCACACAGCAACTTCATTTTTAGCTTAGAAGGAATAATGTTTAACAACTTATTCCTGTATAAGCAAACTGAGCAGTGCTAGGGCAGTGACACCTGAATAATTGGGGCAGGGTTCCTGAGTCTTCATAGCTGACCCATGACAAGTTTTACAGGGACACGTACATAAATAGCAGATCTCTTGCACTAATGGGGCTAAGGGTGAGAACACTCATTGACCATCTGAGCACATTATGCGAATTTTCTTCTATGCTGTCTAGTAATCCTGAGAAGAGCCAAACAATGGAAAAATACTGATATCTCTTCAATCTGCACTATAGGTTCTCTACTAAAATTCAAAGGAAATGTGTCACGCTCAATTTATAGATTTAAAAAATAGAAGGGAACATTTTAGCTCAAGGAATACGAAATGTATTTCTAGTTACTAATCTAAAATACATACTCATACGCATATGCAGGGATTTTCATCAGTCTTTCTATAGTAAATAAATATATCACATGAACAGCAAATGACTAAATATGTTTCATTTATGTTTCATAATATAAATGCTACAAATGGTTAAAAGTAGTGAAGTCTAGTCATTCACCACTGATAGATGACGAAATTTAGAATGCAGCATTTGTTAAGGACACAAGTCAGAAAATGGTCAGGCACTGAGAAAGGAGGTTTTTCCAAGTGGATAAAAATGGCTAATATGACCCTGCTTCAGAGAAGCATGCCGTTCCCTTTCTTGCTCGAGATAACTAAAAACTTAAAGCCAAAAACCTAAGGCTTAAAAGATTTACTCAGGAGACAAGATGGGTCCGTGGCAGAGAAGGCATTAGATTCTAGGTAAACTCAGCCAGTGAGGGACCAGCTGTGCCCTTTCCCTGAAGCTCAGACAGCCTTCCAGGAGAAAACAATCTAACCTCCTCCATGCCTTAATCCAGCCCCATTGAAGATATCACCAACACCATCTTCCAGATGGGACAAAGGAAATGATTTGGAGGGAGAGCGCTGAGAAACATGCTCATTAGTAAAAGGTATCTCACACCGCTCACCACACAGCATATGACCAGTGGAGATAATACCCCCTTCTCATTTGTACCCAAGAGGAAGGGTTAAGCCCATGCCCCAGGGCTACACATAGCAGCAAGTATCTGCAGATCAAGTAGAGAACAAAATTACTTTGCAATTGATTTTCCTCATTAGAATATGATAAAAGGGGATTTCTGGGGTTCCGTTGATAGAAAAGCAGGGAAAAATAGCTAAATAAACCCAAATTACATTTAATGAGGCACAGGGTGATAACGCGTGCAAGGTGTCTGATGAGTCGCTTCCAAAGGCATCCAGCAGTTGAGCTGGGTGGCAATTTTACTTAAAAACCAGAGAAGTGAAGGAGTCCCAAGGACAGAAAATTACTATCAGTTTTGGCTGGCATAGAGACAGGCCATGGGCAGTAGCAAAAACTATATTTCCTTTGAGTATTATTTCATTCCACTAAAACTAGAGTTTTACCTTTTAGCATATAGTCAGCATTATAGGGGAAAGTACCTATAGGTAGACTAGAATAAAAGTTAATATTCAGGTAAATGTTAGATTAATACCTATGAAAACCAAAGGGCAATTAACTCCCCATGAATAAGAGCAGTCCTGGAGAGATTCTATGCGTGGGTGAACATGTAAGAGTTTCCAAATCAGCTTGCTCCCCATTACCTGTAGGAGTAGAGTGGGAAACAATATCTCTTGGGTCATTATCTTGCTGAGAGGCTGGGGAGGGGAATGAAATATCAGTTGGGAACCTCCAAATGCTGGTCAGGAAAAGCTAGCTGGAGTTCTGCTGGTGATCATGAGTAATTATAAATGACCAATAACAATCCTGCTGCTCTAATGAACAGAACTTCTGGCTTACGTGGACTTCTGGTTTGATACCTAAGTCCACTGTTGATGCTCTACATATTGGAAGACTAACTAGAAAGTTAAGGCCATACAGGAGAACAAAAATGGCAAGTCTCAAAAGCAGAGTAAGAGAAGGCAAGTTGATAAGGGAGACTGAAGATGTAGCAGTTGGAACTGGGCTTCACTACTCTACATTTTGATTGGTTATGGCTTTCTGTAATGGTCTCCATCTGTTGGAAAGAGAGGTTTCCTTGATGAGGGGTGAGAGCTACACTTCACTGTGAGTATAAAGATACATATTTATAACGTAGTTAGGAATTCAGTTGATTTAGTAAAGTGGCGGTTGTAGGTCTCCTGCAAGGTCTCTGACGTGGCTAGCCCTGGGCAGTTGGCTAGGTTCCCAGTCACAGGTGTAGTTCTTTCTTTTTGAGTGGTCCTTAAGGCCAGTCAGAGAACTGTTGGTTGCTGCCAAGGTACGTGTGCCACTACTGCACCCTTAGGATTAGTGTGCCATGCTGGCTGCTGTTGGAGTTCACAGGAATCACAGCTAGCTTGGACTCTTGATTCTTATCATCTTTGGAAACATACATGGTTCCTTCTGGTATCATAAAAGTTAGTCTTTGGGGAGGAGGCTTTCAGTTCAGGTCCAAAAGAGGGAGTCAAGTATTAGGTTTCATTAGATAGCTTGTAGCTCTTATGGGGGCATTGTCAGCCTCATTTAACTACACAGGTACACACACACACACACACACACACACACACACACACGCATGCATGCACACACATGCACACACACATATACACATATACACATACACAGATATATACACAATACAAGCAACATTATACAGCCTGAGCAAGTTGCATTTTTATATTTATGAATATAACAACAAACAAAGCAAAAGAAGTCTAAAAGAAAGCAAGGGGGTATACAGTATATGAGGGGTTATAGGAAGGGGGAAATGACCCGGGACGCCATTTCCTGTGGTTAGAGGAAGGAATGGCGTCAAATGATGTTTGCCATTTCTCCATTAAAGCCATTGTTCCAGTTTTACATTTCACTCAGCATTGAAATTTTTATCTTGGGAAACTCATTGTATTATGGAAATGCTATTCAATAACAGAAAACCATTTATTCTCATTAAATTGTTATAAGTAGAATGATCTCAATATATTATTGAAGAGACATAAAATTATGGCCATGTTATCTATGGTTATCTCATTAAAACAGGATCCAGTTATAACCTATAAAGGGATGGGCAGACAATTTTTAAATAAAATCTATTTTCTAAAAATCAATTATGTCTGAAAACATCAGGCTGTAGACACTGGGGGGAGGTTTGTGCCACCATGCACATCAGGACATTTTTCAAGCTTATAAGAGATGGTCAAAGCATACATTCAATCACCTAAGGCTTGCATACTAAGACTGATTTTTCAATTAGAAGCAACAAATTACACAAAAGTGTAGTATCTTTTAAACATGGCCTCAGAAGTGATTCAAAATTTAATACTTTTCAAGAAAAGCATAGTTAGTGCTTCAGAGTTATTAGATAAGACCATGCATGTGCAACACCTGTGAATTATTCTCGACTTAGTCTAAGAATAGGGAGACTAGAAAAAAGGACATGTTATAATTATTTCCGTACACTCCAGAATTTCTCCATGCCAGTCTAGTCTGCATTCACACATAATCTTAATCTGTTCACGTATGTTAGAAACTTGGTGTAATAATAATTGTTATTGCGTTTGTCGTTATCGTTGTCATCATCATCACCATCACCATCACCATCATCATCACATCATCACCATCATCATCATCATCATCATCATTGTCATCATCATCATCATCATCATCAATTCCAGATTTCAGAGGAAGCAATCATTCTAGAAAGGATGGTAGGTTTCTACTCTTACAATAAGCAGAGTAAAGAAGCAATTTGGGCTGTGGTGTCTGACATTGAACCACAAATTAAAACCTAAAGTCACTCACGTTTTAAGCACACGTTTGGTATTCATCTCCAAAAATTACACACCATCTCTTCCAGGTCTTAGCACCAAGGGAAGAGAAATTCCCCTTGTCTCTAGAGCAATAATTCATCATTGCCAAAATACCCACAGCTGCTATTTCACCAAGATGCCTTATATCCTACCCTCTTAATCTCTCCTGATGATCGGCTTCAGACTCACCCTCTCACACGGTCCACAGGTAATCCTTTGGCGGATGTCCTTACCTTACACTACATGGAAGCATGAAAACAATTATCCAGGCTTCACCGAACAGCATACTTAAATAGTTGCCCACACACAGTGCTGCTGTTTCATAGACAACTGGTTCACTCTGCATATATCTAAAGAACCTATGGTATACTAGACTGGGAGCCCAGAGAGGTCAGAGGGCAACAAATGGTCTGAGAGATGTAAAGGGCATAAACAAAAATAAAAGATGAACAACTTGAGGATTCATGCATGGTGAAGAACATGGTTCATGCATGCTGAAGAACATGGCTCATGCATGCTAAAGAACATGGCTCATGCATGCTGAAGAACATGGTTCATGCATACTGAAGAACATGGCCATGCATGCCAAAGAACATGGCTTATGCATGCTGAAGAACATGGCTCATGCATGCTAAAGAACATGGTTCATGCATACTGAAGAACATGGCCATGCATGCTGAAGAACATGTCTCATGCATGCTGAAGAACATGGCTTATGCATGGTGAAGAACATGGTTCATGCATACTGAAGAACATGGCTCATGCATGCTAAAGAACATGGCTCATGCATGCTAAAGAACATGGTTCATGCATACTGAAGAAATGGCCATGCATGCTGAAGAACATGGCTTATGCATGCTGAAGAACATGGCCATGCATGCTGAAGAACATGGCTCATGCATGCTAAAGAACATGGCTCATGCATGCTGAAGAACATGGCTCATGCATGCTAAAGAACATGGCTCATGCATGCTAAAGAACATGGTTCATGCATACTGAAGAAATGGCCATGCATGCTGAAGAACATGGCTTATGCATGCTGAAGAACATGGCCATGCATGCTGAAGAACATGGTTCATGCATACTGAAGAACATGGCCATGCATGCTGAAGAACATGGCCATGCATGCTGAAGAACATGTCTCATGCATGCTGAAGAACATGGCTTATGCATGGTGAAGAACATGGTTCATGCATGCTGAAGAACATGGCTCATGCATGCTAAAGAACATGGCTCATGCATGCTAAAGAACATGGTTCATGCATACTGAAGAACATGGTTCATGCATGCTGAAGAACATGGCACATGCATGCTGAAGAACATGTCTCATGCATGCTTAAGAACATGGCACATGCATGCTGAAGAACATGGCACATGCATGCTGAAGAACATGGCTTATGCATGCTGAAGAACATGGCTCATGCATGCTGAAGAACATGGCTCATGCATGCTGAAGAACATGGCTCCTTGCAGATGGAATACAGATTATTTCTTTCTAGTGAAACTATATTTGGAAAGATAAAAATAAATTATTAATACTATTAATTATCAGGTAGGCAGAGATAAGCTAAATCCAGGCTGTATTTTCCTATCAAATATTAAGTAAGTACTAGCAAACGGCATGCATGAAGACACAGGAGATGCTTTGTCTGTTGGGATTTTGCACAGTTAAGTGTTTTCAAAGGCCTAAATATAGTATAGCCCAAACCTCTTGACGATCCCTTTTCCCAATTAAAACAACGACAACAGAAACAAAACAAAAACAAAAACGGGTAAAGGGTACATTAGTAAACTATTCGAGAATTGTACATTTAAGAAAAGAGTGGGGTGATGAGTATGTGTGGTGCATGCAGAATTCATGTAGATTAATATACTTTCACATTAAGTGGCTGGCAAGTTCTTTTGAGGAAAGCGGTCCTAGCTGCTGTTCTGATTTTTTATTTTTTGATAATGGGGTCATTATGGTATAAGTAGTTTATTCTTCAAATTAATCAAAATGTGGATCTATAGCTTTATATTGTTTCTTTTTCCACAGAGAGAAGAAACTCATGAAATGAGAATTAAAGGGAAATATCCTGGCAGCAGTAAATACTATTGATAATTTTTAAAAATACATTTGAATATATGTTCTCATGTTATAAACATTATCAACTTTGTTACCATACTTATGTGAATATAGTGTTCTATCAAATAGTTATAAAATCTTCACTGTAATAAATCCAGGTAAAACTCAAGGGTACCACAATGTTGCTAATTTTAAAATAAATCTTACTTGTATCTTTCTAATTGTTGGATGAAGCTTACAAGTTGGATAATCAAAGTACAATTCACTTTTGAGGTTACATCTAAAATAGGAAATAATCAGTTATTTAATAATAACTTGGCTCTGGTATTTTGAGACTGAGGTACTAATGAAAAATAAGCCTAGTAGTTTAGAAATATTGCAATATATTATTAAATTGTTTGATATATTACTGAATTAATTTTAAATATTTTCCTATTTTAATAACTTTATGTGAAGATACTTTAAAATGTGTGAAAGCTAAAATTCCCATCAGCTTAATTAAAACTGAAATCCATGTTAAGTGTTTAAGAGATAAAGAGACCCTCAGACAAATAATTCATGCATGGTATCGTATTGAGTAATAAGATGTTTGCATTAAAATATGCTTCAGTAGTCCATGGATGGTTCAACAATTTTCATTAAATTGTACCTTTTTTTTTTCAAATATACAAGTCAAGGGATTTTTTTCATAACGTATAATATTCTTTTATAATTCTGTCAAAATATTATGTAAATTTTGAATTCCCTTTAACACGTTTTCACATTAGAAGATCACCTTAATAGAGATACACAAAGACTATGTCTTTTCTAGAAAGACAGCAGTGGTACAAATGCCACATTGCTCTGTGTAGAGATATTAGTTTTCATTGGTATTTAACGAGAAGAAAATCAATGCATTCATGTTAAAAATATGTTGGTTGAGTTGCTCTCAGTAGCTTACAGTTAGAAGATCAAACAGCTGTAAGGCAGCAGCCAAGAGTAAAGGAGAAAGGAATTGTGGGTAAAACCAGGAACAATCCCCAATGAAGTCCTGCCTGTGCCCCAACTGCCACTGAAATCCTCATCAAGTCTAAGTTGTGAAGTTTGTTTTAAAGTCTATAATGGCTGTCTCTCTCTTTTTTTTTTTTTTCACTGTAGCAGCTGAGAGTCCCCTGCCCAAACATGAATGCTGTTTAAAACCGTTGGCTAAAGCGCCCACACGGAGTGCAAACCGAACTTTCTCAGAAATGGCCACGCTATTTAATCTATATTAAAATTGATTTAAAAACCCATCGATGTCTTATAAATTCGCTTTGAGGTCAAAATGCATGACTTTCCTGCTGATGTTAGTAAGTTTCGTTAAGATAAGGATAGATAAAAATCATACGGCCATTCCTAAATACCTAATCAAAGCTTATTATCAAAAATCAGTTAATACTCCACGGTGTGAAATGACAGTGTGGAAAGAAAGAGAATAGAAATCTAAAAAGAAAAAAAAAAGTAAGAAATGTTCACTTAGTAATAAACATTTTATATTATTATTTTATAATATAAATTAAATCATATTAAAATTACAACTTAATAATAACCCAAGATATTAGTAAATACTTGTATTTCCATGAAGACATTGGTATTTGTTTTATTTATTTCATTTTTTGACAGTAACCTGAGATTCACATTTTGTCCCTAAGTCCTTAATATGAGATTTTATATGTTTGCGTGAGGTCGTAGAGAAATGGTAATTTATACTCTCTTGCCCCATCTTGACGTTTGCTAAACATCGAATTTGGTATTTTGTCTTCTGTTTACAAATAATTTACAGAAGCATGGAGGAAGTGAGGGAGAAAGGGAACCTTGAAAAGTTAACTGGAATAGAAAGCAAAAAAAAAAAAATGTTTTTCACTTATGAAAAGCAGGACCAATAATTATTCAATGAATTTAGAAATCAGCTCCAGCAGAGAAGTATATGAGATTCCTGCTGCTATTGGTCATCTGAGAAATAATGATTTACTGCTGTTTGGTATATGCTTACTTCGGCGAATACAATTTTCCAGCACAGAATCAAAATAAAATAAGCGTTCCAACTGCTCGCGAGGTTTCTTCAAAGAGACGAGGAGAAACAAATTGGACATTAATGAGTGTGTTTAGCGAAGCTGATTCATTCCCCGGCTGTGAAGAGAACAACAAACGCAAGAGAACTCCACAGCGGAAGCCACCTTACCCAGCTCCACACTCAGGGATGAAGCAGCAGAGTTAAAAACCTAGGGAAATGATAATTTAGAGAGACGCTTGAAGTCCTGTCCTGTTTGTCATCTCCTCCTCGGACTGAAACACCCAGGAACTAGAACTTCAGATTTAAATACTAGCTCATGTCGATGATAGAATATGTCTGTGAACCCAAACCACTCAGTGTGCTCCCGGAAACTTTAAATAAAATGAAGAATAAAATGAAATAAATAAGGGTGGTCAGCGAGTAAATGAAGAAGGCAATGAATTTATTTCCAGTTGAGGCCTCTTCCATCAGAATTTACCATCTATATACTTTCTCTCCTATTAGCATCGTTTTTCAAGGGCAGATATCCACCGATGATTTCTGTTTACACGAAGCATTAAAATTAGTTTCTGTGCAATGCAAACGTACCTCAGAGTGATGACTGGAGTGCAACCCAGTAAATATTTTTTTTACCATAAATATATAAAACGTTAAATAATGTTATTTTCCTGGTGTAGTAAAAATGTTATTTTCAGGCCTTCCATCTGAGCAGAAAAAAAAAAAAAAGTCCTTCCCAAAAAATCATCAACAGTAGGCAAGGAGTTTCAGCCTTCTTGTCCCAGTTTAGCCGCGATAAATATATACCATGGCACGTAAGCAGCCCTGTGCAGGCCGGAGCTGGTTAGGGAAGTCCGCGTTCATTTCAAGAAGGACCCTTAGCCACGGGAGGGGGAGGGGGACTTCATAACAGCAGCCATAGTACCCGACCAGGCTTGCCAAGATGTCGTCCTATTTCATTCAAGTAAATTTCTTCCATGCCCATGCAAGGTTTTGAAATGTTTCTCTCCTCCATTCGTGTATCTCTTGGAATATGTTTTGATCTCAGGCTTAAGGGTTTTGGGGTTTTTTGTTTGTTTGTTTGTTTTTTGTTTTGTTTTGTTTCGTCCGATACTGTTAAGTTAAATATGGGGGAACCCTCTTGAACTAGTTCATAATTCTCTACTAAAAATATCTCCGTTTTTCACAGGCTGGTATTAAGCAATAAAATAAGGTGTATCATTTGCCTCTGAATGTAACGGCTCAGATAAAAAGAAATTAGTAATTGTCTTAATGATCCGCCGTCTAAATGTTATGCCCTCTCTAGGAAAATTTCACAGTAATATTATGGCTAGGCTAACAGTAAAGTTTCCTAGTTCATTTGTTTTATATCTAAAGGTTTAACTCCATCTTTTTTTTTTAAATATAAGAGGTTAGGGTTGCAAATCCTCAAATTAAACAGAGGACCCAATATGCCTAGCTGTTTGGATACTGTTTCTGTGCCAGCCGTTTCCCCTATATATTCCAAGTCATTAAAACTTGAGCCTTCAGGTTCTGTGAAACAGCTGGCTTTTAAGGACTCACAGGATGTATACGGGAAGAGCAGAGAATTTAGTTCTGTCGGCTATTACATAAATGCTTTAAATACTGTCCGCCGCGGAACACGGTGGTTGCCGTCTGCCTCTGAGATCAGCAGCTATGACCGGTGAGTTCGGATTAGCAATGGTGTTGTGAGAAGGAACTTTTTTGAGAGCTGTCACATTCGACTTTAACAGGTATGTTATTAATAAGGGAATGCCCATCTGTAAACACCCCTAAAGCCCAAATGTGCTTGGGGGTGCTGTTTATTTGTTTTGATTTTGGCTGTGAGGGCAGCCCCATGGGGCCACTTAATAGGCTGTACCACCTCGCACCCTCCCTGGTTATCCTACTTGTGATGGCACCTCCAACTGTGAGGAGCTAAAATTAACAGACAGTAAACTAGACCCCCTGCCATCTCCAGAGGTCCAAATGCCAGGAATCTCAGAGAAAATTGTCAAAAAAAATTCAGATATGAGGGGAGAGAAGGAAAGCACAAAATAATGAATGGTCCGGGTTAGATAACCAAGGGGACATATAAAAAGACTTAAATAAGCGCCTTCCCTTGCCCAATGTGTGCCGTAAACAGAAAATTTTGTTTAATTCCCTTCATTTAGTATTTACCCAATGAGTTAGGATGACTACAATAATACCCATTTTATGGATAAGAAAATAGTGACCGTGGGCGGTACTAAGCGATATCAACATTCAATCTTGGCAGATTTCTATGAGATTATTATTATTAAAATATAAATTACTCCTTATCAACCTCTTTTACAAAATCCTTCCAAGGGTGTCTCTAAGACAGGGAATAGGAGTTCCTTATAAATCGTCACTTTTGACAATGTAACCCGTGTGCCATATCACCCCCAGCTACATCATTAGACACCATGAAGTTTCCTTTCACATATACCCCACATTTCTTTCTCTCAGGACACATGGACATGCTGAGGCTCTGAAGCATACACGGGCTAATTTTTTTTTCCCAATAACTCTTACAGTCCACCTGCAGAGAGAGCTTCCTTGGCCTTCTGCAAAGAGACCTCTTGTATCTGCCCCTGTGTGATCTATTCTGCAGTTTTCCTCTCTCTGAATTTTTTCGTGGGTATTCTTTCCCAGCCCAATTCCTTTACCCTAAAATCAAATTCTGCTGCACATAAGGGTTGCTTTCCTGGCAGCTGTGTGGCGTGCCACAGAGAATAGGTGTCCAGTAAATAATTTGGGTTGAATTCATTCAGCCCTCACGACAATCTTTCGAGTAACAGGAGAGGTGAGCTTCCAAATGGATCCTTGACTACTCAAACCGTGGGGCTTGCTGCACAGAGAAGAACAATTAAAACAAACCCAGAGGCAAAATCATGACCACTTTTCTATATACTGACGATAGACCCTTATCCCTGCCAGAAGCTGTCTTAATGAGAGGCATTGATTCTGAAGGAGAAGATGGCTGACTGCAAAGCAGGTAAAACCATGAAAAAGCCTTAACAGGTATTTATATCATAGGGTTTCCATTCAAAAATTCCATTTATAGACTTGCCAGGCCGGAGAAAGAGAATGTCTGTGTGTATTAAAACACTTTGTGGAAGGCAGAAAGTGATGGGATTAACACTTTCAGAGCATACGTGAAGAAGGAGTTTATTCTTAATAGTGGGGGGCTGTGTTCTCAGTGAACTACCTGGGCCTTAGGAATCCTATGGAAGTTCTATGGAGTTCTAGCTTGAGTCGGTCCCTGATCAGTACAGGGTAAAAGAAATATCCTTCCTGTGTGGGAAGCCTAGTCTGACTACACAACTATTCCTGATGGATATAGTTTATTTGGAAAACTAAGGACAAAGAAAATGCTTTCCCTTCCAATTTCCTAGTTCTCCTGTTGTTCATTTATACTAAAGCAGGGTATTCCATACTGAGACATGACCAACTGCATCCTTCAAACCTTCAACTTGACACGCTGGAAAAGCATCCCAGGAAAATTAATCATCTTTCTTTTTGGCAAAGTCAGGAGTAAAACTTTAAGTTCTTTTTTCTCCCAACTTCACAACGTATGCAAAGTGATCAAGTGTGTGTGTGTGTGTGTGTGTGTGTGTGTGTGTGTGTGTGTGTGTGTTGCCCAAAACTAGCAAAAGGAACAGAAGTAAACTTCACTTCTACTTAAATAAACATTAGCTAATAAAAGAAGCATCTCATTATTGACACATTTGATGGTCAAAATGTTATTTTGTAAATGAAGAGCTAAAAAAATTATGTAAGAATTTTACTAACCTTTAAAAGTTTGCAAAAAATAAAAACAATTATGGACTATGATTGTTTGTAACTGTTCACAGGGCACACTGACTAATGTACTCAAGCCTTGTGGTGTTAGAGGATGCTGGGATCTATTTTCCACTGTTTCAGTGAGATGATGATGATGATGACGATATTAATCTTAAGACTAGGCATTTTAAAATACATAATTTTGGGGAAAACACCCTTGCCTGGTATTCCTATGTCATTTTTGTCCTTTCAAAGAGAGTATTTTCTTAGAACAGAGATACTAGAAGTCTTACAAAAGTAAATGACAACAAAAGAATAACAAAGAGAAAATTCTAAGATGATAAAACCGAACTGGACATCACAGTGCAGCAGCGGAGGCTAAAGACAGACTCAGACCTTGGGCTCTCTTTCTTCCTTTCTACTGCCCTCTGCTTCTCTTTGGTCTCTTTCTCCAATTGCTTCCTTTCTTCTTCTCTTCCTGCCCCTTTTCTTTCTCTTTGCCTAGTTTCCACGTCCCACTCTGTCTTCCTTCAAATGGTATTGATTTAAAATAAAGATGGGGCAGGTGAAGATGTTTTGTAGGAACGAAATCTCCATCACCCCCGTGTTTCTCTCCGTGGGATTCCATGTCCTAAACACATCTGTCCTTATGAATTTGAGCAGAGCACCTCGAAAGGAGAAGTTCTTTATGTTACACACTCATAGTGAAAATCATCTTTGAGATGATCAATTATGTGTCTAAATAAATGCACGGCATATATGTTTCAGAATCTCCCCTGCTGCCGACTCTCTGGCTTGTTTTTTTTTTTTTAACATTTTGTAAAAATGTTTAAACAGAAAAAAATATAGGTATGACAAGCAGAAAGCTTGAAGTGTACTGACAATGAACTGTGTTTGAAAGAGTTGAGAAGGCAGTGAAGTTGAATACCACATTAGCCAAACAAAACTTGGAACCAAATTGCAGGGAGCCTTGGAATGCAACGGTTAAAAAGAAAGCATTAGCAATAAGTCTTGGTAGCTTTAAATCAAATCTTCGTCAGGTCACTTTTAAAACGCTATCTTGAATAAAAGGGCACGTGTTTGAATCAAATGCATGTTTAATGTTAGCATTCAAGGAAAAAAATGTATTTTGAAAACATTTTTAATCTTACTAAAATTCCGGCGAGATCAGCGGCAGTACGTTTCTCTCAGAATCAACTCAGAAACAAGGTAGCCTCAGTTCAGGAGATCAAATGCAAACCCATCCCATTTCGATCTACCAGGGAGAGAGTGGCCAAAGCAAATGGTAAAGCTGCTATCACCTACCTATGACCCTTAAAGGGCTAAGATACTGGGGAAAGGGAAGTTGGCTGTCCCACCTCACTGTTACTGTTAACTTCTGTCTTCCTACCATAATGAAGGAGGTGGTGTTGGGATGGTTATTTTTGGCACAATCATCTTTCCAGAAGTCACACAATCTTCCCTAAGTGTAAACGTTAACAGTGCTGCTGAGGATGAAAACGGCGACTAAGTCACGAGGCGCCAGGCACTGTGCTCGGTCTTTAAAACAGAACTCACCAAATCTTATGTGTAAGCATGTGACGAAGGCATTGCCGTCCATACTGTTACCGCCACTGCCATGATTATCCTCAGAACTATCACCACAGTCACCATCATCCCAAAGCTGCCGTTCCTACCAGAATTAAGAGTTAAAGGCTGTGAGCCGAACTTTCCAATCTCACCCAGTTACCAAGCTTCAAAAGCAGCACAAACAGGAGAGAACGGGACACCTTGCCCTTTATCCTATTTCTACATATATGTACAAATTCGTAAACAGGGCGACAACCTTCAGGAGAGGACATAAAAGGAATATACCAAGCATCAAAAGGTGGATGTAGTAAAGAGAGAGTCGTCCTGAACTGGAGATTTATTAAAATAGTGCCTGCATAGGAGGCACTCGGGGAACTGTATTTGTTCAACACCACTAACCCAAATTTAATGAGCAAGGCCGTCCTAGGGCCCGTTATCTCTACCATTTACAGGTGAAGGTCGAGAGTCAAGGCACTTGTTAATCTCAGAGCCCATGCTGGGACCAGCATCCCTTTCTGCTCTTCCAAAGCCCAGCTCTCACGTTTCTTTTAGTTTATTGGGTTAGTGCCTGGCTTGTTTTATCAGCCAACAGAATTACAGTTTCACTCTGCCCTCGTCTGCCTTGGGAGGAGCTACGTGGTATCTGGAAGGAACCGACAGATGCTCGCAACTCTCCTATTTACATCTGTAACGCTTACAAATAAATTTCCAAAACTGCAGTGCAGGTGCTGTAACCAAACCTATAAAGCCATCTGTATTCCACTCGGACATTAACATCAAATCGCGCTGTGTGAAACCGTATGATAACCATATTTCACTGGCAAGTATTTATGGGATTTCATATATACTCATAATAAAACAGCTTAATCCATCATTTCAAATAGATACACGTGCACGATTTTCGTGTGTGTGTGCGGATTACGATACTTCTTTTATGAACCATTATAACGCTCAAAGCTGAAAGTGCAAGGCTGAAAAACTTCTAAAGTGGCAAGAATGTTTTCTTATGGAATAGTATGTTAACAAGTGCGAAATTCTCCACGCTGAAGCTGAACATTATTTTTACATAATATATCAATCTCTTATAATGGAAACATGCCTTTCACCAAAACAAAACTAGGGGTAATTTCCCATTTCTGGGGGGAATTGTAAAAGCTTTTGCAGGATGTCTGCTTTAATTATACCGAGGAGTAAGGCCTTCTGTAGGGACCGCTCTCCTATAGTTAACAGTCTGGATAAAATTAACTGCCATTTGCTTTTGATATCAGGAGTCCTTTAGGAAGTTTTGTTGGAAGCTGTAAGTTTGGGAAGCTACCTTCCGATACACCCCAGAGGGTCTTCACTTCTAACCTTGACTGATCCATATGTCAGCAGGAGGAGCAGGAGAGCCAAGCTCGAAGTGAGTCCTCTCTGCTTGCTGCATGTGTCATTTGGGTGGGAGAGCAATGGAAGGAAGATGGTCCTTTGTTCAGAATGTTCTCGAGATGATGCGAGTGGGAACTGATTAATTCTCTCTGGGCACCTACAGAATGGGGCAGTTGTCTGGACTTTGAAGGAAGCAAGGAGTACACAGGGTCAATACATCGACTTCACAAGTGGGAAAATTAAGCAAGGCAGGAAATTAGTGGGTGTGCTAGCCAGAGACTGTGTGTTTCTGTAGGGGGATATTTTAAAGAAACATTGCAGTTACATATATGCTAATCATACAGAGTTGTATGTGGTGGTACTGAAGGTGGTACCCAGAGCCTTGTGCATTCTTGGCAACCACTTGACTTTGACCTATATACCCAGGCCACCACACAGTTGTCGTTGGCAGCTTTTATTTAAGAGAGGGTGATTTATAGCTAACATGCAGCATAAGACACTTGAGTGGTGGCGTCCATGCTGGTAGGTGGTTCTGAGTGGGGTAAACACAAGAAAAATGAATTCCCAACACGAAAGTCACAAAACACTTAAAATTGAACTTCATGTATCGCCGAGTGTGAGCCCAGGGTGGCTAACCTAGGACACGGCACATCCTAGAGACACCTGTGTGGTCATCTGCCTGCTTTCCAGTGGAAGAAGGGGCAGCCATCATTTTCCAGGGAGTGGTTCCGTGGCCAAGGAAAGCACAGACTCAAAGACAGTTATTAAAAGGGGAATTGTTTACTTTGTAATATTTCAAGGGGACTTTTTTTTTTAACTCCAGGCACATCAATCCTTCTGTGTCTCATCCCTAATTTGCATAAACACTGTAATTGACAGCTTGTTAACAGTTCATTAAGGACACTAAAACCTTGTGATAAACAGGAGCCTGCCAACACTGGACCAAAGATCTAGCCATGATTTTATCCACCTTAGAAAGCAACCCGCTTTACCAACAGACAGTCCAAAAGGCGGCTCTGCTAATCGATATGTTCACACACAAGCACTCAAACATGGCATGGGAAAGCGCTTATTAAGTCCTGATTAGCAGTTAATTTGTGTCTCTCAGCCGACTAACTTCTCCGAGTAAATGCAGCCGCGACCCCTATTTTAAAAATGCTAGGATAATTTTGTTCCAATAGCTGCAAAGTATCAGAAAGAATGCCAACTCCTAAAAAGGAAGGATAAAAAGAAAATGTCAAGTTCTCACAATCTGCAGGTCCTTGTTGCGAAAAGAAAGAAAGGGGGGAGGTTGTGGGGGTGGCGGAAAATATTAGAATCTCGTTTCATGCATGGCCCTTTCTTCTTAGCGGTCTGAAATGGAATATTTTCATGATTGCAGTTTGAAATACGCTGTAGAGGAGTGAGCGGCTCGCACAACGCGGAGAAATCTATTTGTGATCCCCTGGCAAGATGCATTATAAAACTACTGGATGTTGTCTTTCCCAATCTTTGCATGAGGCCTGATAATAAGCTCATTTCGGTTGAACAAATCTTTCTGGGCTCCCTGCTGAGCGGGGTGTTTACATTTGAAAGCAGAGAGGTCCTCCTTTTCCAGTACCTCCAGGGTGTGATCCTGGCCTGGCCACAAGGACTTCCTGATTCACCGGGGATACTTGGGGGGGGCTTGACCAGGTATTTATGTTCAGATTTGAGATAGTTCATTTCACAGGAGCCTCGGGATGGCAAGCATCATCGTAGTCACCCCAGGTTCTACCCACCTCCCTTGTCTTCTTACAGAGAGGGGAGATGGGAAATCACAGAAGAGCCTCTCCAATCGCTGTGTCGGGACCTGTAAGTATGAGCACTGGGGCAGGAGAATGGGAAAGTCAAGATCTCTCTCAACTAACTGTCCGTAAACCGTGTTTGCAGCCAGCGTGGGCTGTTTTCGACCTTCTATCAAACAGAACCAAAACTATTAAAAACACTCCACTAGAAAAAGGGGTGGGACTTGACAAATTATTCCTCTGAATGCTTTCAAAAATGCGTCAATACCTGAAAACCACTTGAAACGTTAGGTCCACATCATTTTACCTATTAGAGCCAGGCCCAGAGATCTCTAAAGGTGCACAGCTTAATACACAGATGTGCAGATTTGCCTGTATAAATATGTCTTGAGATGCTGACGGGAGAAAAGGAGAGTTGGTTTTTTTTTTTGTTTTTTTTTTTTGTGTGTTTGTGTGTTTTTTTTTTTTCTGTTGTGTTTTTTTTTTTTTTTTACCTTTTTTGGGTTTTTTTCTTTTGATTTGAGGGCCAGTTTTTTTTTTATTTTTTTTTTTTTTTTTTTTTTTTTTTTTTTTTTTTTTTTTTTTGTTTTTTTTTTTTTTTTTTTTCTTTTTTCTTTTTTTTTCGGAGCTGGGGACGGAACCCAGGGCCTTGGGCTTTCTAGGCAAGTGCTCTACCACTGAGCTAAATTCCAAACCCCAATTTACTTGTTTTTAACTAAAATTCAGAGTACATCCAACCAGAAGGAATGTGATTCTCTGTCCTTTCTATCCCACTGCCCTCACCACGACAAAAAAAATGCCAATCAATGATACTTACATTTACCTATTAAAGCCTCTGAATATACTTTCCATGAAGATGGAGCAGAAATGCAGATACAATTTATATATTATCTAATGATATAAAGTTACATCTTGTATGAGTCCCGTCACTAATAGTGCTCTGAAAATGGAACTTCAACAGTACTTTTACAATTTGGTGGCTTTTCTGTTACTCTACATGGGATCTTTTCTTCATAAATTTGAAGATTGTCTCCCTCCTGCTTCATTTAGTACTTCGAGAATACAATCATATTTTCTATGTTTTCAGTATTTTTAATTTTTAACTCAGGGCCTCACTTTGTAGCTTAGGTTCACACTGACCTCATGAACCTCCTGCCTCAGCTTCCCAAGTATTAGAATAAGAGGCATGAGTAAACACCCCAAGTTCTATCATGCTCTTTAAACCATAAACCAGACCGTCTGTCTGTTCCTTCAGTTTTTCCTTTGCGTAACACATATTTGAGTGTTAGATAGACTCAGTTAGGTCCAGTTCTTCAGTCAGTGAATAACAAAGAAAAGAATTATCATGCCCAACTCCCTCACCTAAATTTCCCCCCAGCCTCACTCCCCCACAGCCTTACCTCCTGCCATTTATATTCCAAGGAGAAAAAAAAGGATACTCAAAAATCATGATGAAAAAGAAATTATGTAGCATTTTTTGGGGGATCGAGAAACCCAAAAATTACAAAAGGTATCATTAAATAGAGTGAGAATATTAAATGTTAGCATTTTGTACCTAGCTTTTCCTCACAAATATAGTGTCTATGACTGTGTATATTTTTGTATTCCCAGTTATCACATGTTGATTCCATATAATATAAAAATATAAATATAATATAAAACATATATTCCCTATAAATTTTGTATATTTTCAGGGCTGTCCATTTGGTAATGAAGAACCAATTCGTTTGCTTTTCCCTGAGGAGGGTTTCACGGGAGAAAAGGGAAGAGAGAAATGTTGTATTAAAATAAATATAATCTCAGGAAAAAATATAATATAATATGTACCTAATTTAGATGCATAGCTTTTCTTTCTATTGTCAGAAAAAATGAATTCTCATGATGAAAGTTTTAATTGTGTGGTAGAAAAGTGTGTGCATGTGTGTGTGTGTGTGTGTGTGTATGTGTGTGTATGTGTGTATGTATCTGCATGTGTGTGTTTGTGTATGTGTGTATATGTGTGTGTATGTTTGTGATGTGTGTGTATGTGTGTG
Organism: Rattus rattus; assembly: GCF_011064425.1. Taxonomy (NCBI): domain Eukaryota; kingdom Metazoa; phylum Chordata; class Mammalia; order Rodentia; family Muridae; genus Rattus; species Rattus rattus. The sequence goes on from NC_046162.1 coordinate 20,013,085, forward strand.
TATGTTTGTGATGTGTGTGTATGTGTGTATATGTGTGTATGTTTGTGATGTGTGTGTATGTGTGTGTATGTGTGTGTTTGTGTATGTGTGTGTATGTATCTGTATGTGTGTGTTTGTGTATGTGTGTGTATGTGTGTGTATGTGTGTGTGTGTTTATGTGCGTGTGTGTCTGTGTATGTTTGTCATGTACATATGGAAGCCAAAGGTTACTGTCATACATATTTCTCAATTGTGTTCCACCTAATTAATTAGTTTATTTAATTATTTCTTAATAGAGTCTCTTACTGAATCATGGATTTATCTAGGTTGGCTACCATCGTTATGTAAATCCTGCTGTCTCTGTCTCCTTGGTATTAGGGTTAGAGATTCAGGTACTATTCCCTGGTTTTTACTGTAGCGCTAGAGATCTGAGATCAGAACCTCATGCATGTGTGTCAAATCCTTTTAGACTGAGCCTCCTCCTAAGTCCTTGGACTGTTTATTTTTGCCTGAACTGGGAATCGGGAATTTAATTCTTAGAAAGTCCCTCTTGTGACTTGCAATGGCCTCCCTTGGATTTCCTCAGTGTGATAACATTGAAAAATTTATTCTTCTTTTATTCAAAACCACAATGGGACGAGTCAATTCAAGATGGGGCATTAGGCTTCTCTGTCTCTGGACTGTGTGCACTTTTTGACTGTGTCAGTCAGGAGTTACCATGAAAATACAAAATGTCACAGACAGTCTTCTCTCTGTGTCAGTCATTCTGAGCTTGGCTTTTCGAAAACCTAAATGAAATGCAAAATAATACCTCATAAAACTTTACCTTTGAATGTCTACTGCCAGCAACTATCTGGATCTTCCATATAGAGATATGATAGAATTTATAACACTGAAATACAAACATGTTTGTAATTTTAAGTGTGGATGGATTAACAGTTTTGTCCATAGAATTCCAATGATCTAGTGTCAAGGAAGCAGTTTTCATGGCAATGCCTAAAAATAATTGTTTCAAGGTAGTTTAAAAATGACCGAAGCAAATTAAACTTGGCAATAATTTCCATTCATACTTGATTTCAAAGGCAAGTCTATGATTCTCCACTCCATCCCCATCCTCACTCCTCTCCTCTCTCCTAACTCTTACACCTCAGCCTCTATCCCCCTCAGCCTCCCTCTTTCCCCAGCCTTCACTCCCAAAAGATCCCTTCTATCCTCATCCCATCCTCTAGGTGACTTTGCCAGTTTCGATTTTCCAATGCTCAACTGTTCAAAATAAAGCTAAACAAAGTATTACGCATTAACCTTTCCCTTCTAGAAACCACAGGAGGCCTTGCTCCTGGTGGAGGGGCTTCTGGAAGTAGGTAGCTGCTCCTGGAGGGAAAACCATTCTTTGGGGGTGTAGTTACCAGTCACTGGGAGGTTGCCTATGCTCCAGTGCCTGGCCGTTCATTCATGCACATTTTGACAGCAGGACTTCAACTTAACAGGTTAGGTTTTGTTTTTCTTTAAAGGGAATGAGGTTGGGGGGGGGAGAAACATATGGGGAAAGATCCAGGAGAAGTTAGGAGAGGGCGTGGTTATATTACATAATTTACAATTGTGAAATCCTCAAAAAAATAAATTTTAAAAAGAAAAGGACCTTATCCTCAAGTGCTGTTAAAAAGAAAAAAAAATCATGTATTAAAGTACTCTTGGAATAATTTGTGGGGCAAATTGTTTATCCAGTATTCTCTACATGATGGTTTGAAAGCCGACAGATCTTCATGTCTTCTAATTGGTCATGCTCCTGCATCATGCATGCCTTGATCATTGTTCTGAATAAGGCCAGATGGCCAGGACTTTGTTTGTAACACTTTATTTTTCTTAGGTCATACAAGGGAAGATCATATAATTTTCTTGGGAATTTTCCAGAAACATGAAAAACTGAAACAACAGCAAAGCCGCCCATACCGAACCCCGCAGTTGGTCTGCTGGGTATTGGTGCATTGTTGTCAGTGATAGTGGGGGCAAATTACTACCTTGAAGAATGCATAATATTTTGACTCTATTTTCTTTTTGTGCAAAGTCATTTAATTTGATTGGGGTCGTGGTGAAGAAGCTCAAGCTTTAAGTGATACATTATTCAATGCAAATTAATGCCATCAAAATGAATATTTAAATGCCAAGCAAAAGGTAGGGTCAGTCTCCGAATGTACACAAAGGAGACGAGCGACGGAAATCACCAGAAAAATAAATATTGACTTAGTCCACAGTTGGTAACAACCACATCCAGTGAGTGCCAACGTCACGTGGTGCTTGGTGGCTTCCTCGTGAAGTCGGACGGGGCAGTCTGGATGCTGGCTCTCCGTCACATTGGTGGGCAAGGTTTTATTTCCACACTTATGATTCATCAGCTATGGAGAGAGAGTCATGCTGTGTATGACACATTAATTAAGGTAGTTAGTGTAGGAAAACCATGCAGCGTTCAAGATATGACAATTATAACCAGCTAACTCCATGGGCCAGGGAAGAAAACCAGAAAGGAGAGAGAAACAGCACCTACTCTTTGTAGGCTGCGCTATGAATAAGAAAAAGGCCCCGTAGCACGCGGAGGCAATGGGGACAGATATAATCAAAATTTAAAACCTCCTCCTGGCAGCTTCGTATATCTAGGCTCATTGGCATGGGGCTGGAGGTGGCACAGAGATGGATGGACTGGAGGAGGGCACATCACTCCAGGAGCGGAGGGATAAAAGGAGACAGGGATGCGGGCTGTGGCGATGGAAGGAGGGCTGATCTAAGGGACTACTGGGAAGGAAGCAGCAGGTGTTGGCGATAAATTGGCTGTGGAGGGTGAAGGAGGCAAGTCAAAAATAACTCCAGGATTGGGAGCTTTGAGGAGGTGGAGAGCGGCAGAGACGGTGATGGGAAGACGGAAAGGAGAGGGCGATGTCCAACATGGAGTGCCTACCCACGGGGACCCCGACAACGCTCTTCCAGCATTGCAAGTCTGAAGTAATTTGTATTAGAAACAAAGCGAAGGGGCTGAGCTGGGAAGTGAGTCCTGGGCAGAGCAGTTTCTCATCGATTTAACTTTAGAACTTTGATACCGTCTTAAGAATCGATGACCACAACGACTATCACAAGAGAAAGGAAAGCTCGAACCAAAATAACTGCCTTAGGATCAGCTGACTGATCCTACTTGAAACAAAATTTAAAAAAAAAGGGGGGTGGGGTGGGGTGGGGTGGGGCTGGCTATACACAAGCACATTTGTATAAGTGGCTAAAAGAAAAAAAAAGAAGTTTCCTCTGTGATTCTGCTTCAGACTTAACACGGCGCCCATGCTCCTCATGCTTCTGACTCTCACTGTAACAGCCCAGCATTCGCAGAAAAGAAAAACAAAACCCACCAAACACACAACAACAACAACAGAACTAAACCAGGAACAGACAGGGAGCGATTCTCCTGCAGTAGCTGTAGTGAGGTAACTTCGCGGCTATGCACGTTTTGGTAATTTTGCCATAAATTTGGTTTAATGCAGTGCTATGCCAGTAGTTGGATTGTGAGCCACTGTCATCACGAGCCTTTTAGAGGCGTCTGACAGTCTGTTTATCTTGCAAATAGTTGCAATGCAAACGGAGGGGGAAAAAAAAGATTGTTGTATTCTGTGTTGCTTAAAAACTACTGGTAATTAGGAGGCCCGCATTGTACCTAAATCAAAACAACCCCAGCGATGCTTTTAGGATTGCTGTAATAAAATTCATAGATGAGAATTTACAGTGCTCCCTAACCAGGGAAACCGGGATATGAGATTGCATTAACTTTTATCTTACCCAAAGCACAATTATCATCCGCAACAATAACAACATGGGGCTATCACGTAAGCCGATATAAAGGAATTGGCAATACTACAATAATGACATCTATACTGTTTGGCTTATTCCTTGAAAATTATCAAAATGCCAGTGGCTAATAAGAGGGACTTTTGATTTCTTCCTGAATCGCCACTGCATAAGACCCCACCCCATTCCACTACACACACACACACACACACACACACACACACACACACACACACACTTTTAGACACATATCCCTCAAACTATGTCAAGAGCAGGAACAAATTTCCTAACCCAAACTGAAAAGTCCTTGGCTCTCCGAATGACTATAAATTGCATGGCTAAGTGCATATGGCCCCAGGGCTGTCACAATTGCTTCTCCTGACAATTCATCATAGCATACTAATTCTATAATATCATTACTGCGTCTCTTCTCACTGTACTGATCCAGCCAGTTAATTTAATCAACTAATAATAGATTTCGAAATGGATGCAAGGGGCCCTAGCACTTCAAATTACATTACCAGAGATGTAGCATGGTGTAGAGAGTACCTTCCTTGCTGTTCGGCCTGCCCTCCACAAGTTACTTTTTCCAAGTAAAGTAAGAAGCACCCACCACTGAACACTCTAACGGAACCATTCTAGCCATGGAATTTTCCTTCAAAATCGATACCTTTTCATTTGCCGAAGATATATTAATTCTATCGATAGAGGGACAACCCAATTCTTTCTATATTCAGGGTTCTTCGTGTATATTAATTAGACACAAAACTCAAGAGAGTTCCTAAGAGTAGCAGAGAGCCCAGAGTTCTCTGGTGGGGTGTAGAGTGAGCCATTCGCCTCGGACAATTAATTGCATTAAATTCCAACCTGTTCTGCAAATATCAATGATAACTAGAGAGCATTCCTCTTCAACATCACAGTCCACCTTGCATGGCACCAGGAGGAATACCAGGAGGAATTCATTATGAAGAAAAAAAAAATTGCCTCCAAACAAAATACTCCGAAATACAGATCAGGTAAAGCAAATGCCACAAATGGGTTTGGGTCACTCGCCTAATTAGAGCACTAAAAGTTTCGTACTTTTTAAGTTCCACTTATTAAAATAACTATATGAATCTGTTACTTTTGGTTTTTCTATTTACTCATCCATCCTGGAGTTGCAACAGAGGCAGAAAGGAAGGCGGTGCAGTGGGCTTAGCAGCAGACTTGCAGTATACATTGTATTGTTAAACTGACAGGTGGATACGTTTTTGCTTCTGCTGTGGTCTTGGCGACCTCCTTCACCCGTGCACACTTGCAAACACAGAGAGTCCCTTGGTTACTGCCTGCCTTGAACTAGAGCAAGGTCCATTTAGTAAAACATTAACTGATGTTTTACTCTGCTGGGGTTTCCCACGTATCCTTCTAAAATCTGAATGCCTAACCCTTCCTCTGAGTTTCCCACTCCAGGCCCTTCTAGTGTTTATTCACAAGGGTGATGTTCCCAGCCCGGCATGAGGAACCCCTAACTAGCAGTGAGGGCCGAAAAACTACATTAGCGCGGTTAAATTTAGTGTGCCCACTGGCTTGCATTTCCTCGCACTAGGACGTCTAACAAGGAGATCTCAGAGAAAACCCTGTATTTCTCTCATCCACTACAACTCACCTTAGTATCTTCATCCACCCAGACCTAACAATTAGATCTGTAACACCAAGAAGGGAGAAGCCCCCTGCCCAGGAAGCAAGAGCCCAAGCCCTCTCACAAATCACCATGTGTTACTGACTCTTCCTTGCCATTTTTCATCTCAGACAGAACAGGACCAACGTTCGCCATTTTAAGCCCGCAGTTCTTAGACACCTGTGGCTATTCGATTTCCCAAAGTCTCCTTTAACTCAATGGGACATTTTAAAAACGACAACTCTTTACCTATGGGGGAATTTATATAACATGTTTATCATGAGATACAGTTTTTTAAACCTGCTTTAGATATTCAGAGTAATAATTTCCTAGGATCAGAGTGTGTACTTAGAGACGGTGACCTTAAAGCTACGGGTGGCTTTGTTTTTGTTAGGATTTTCCCAGTGGTGTGCATTTCCACAAAAGCCAGTGCCCACCTGGTGCAGATCCCTCTTCGGTTAAAAAAGTGAGAGAACCCTCATCACGACAATGTTTCTGCTAGTCGTTTTGAGACGGAAGTGTGAGTTCAGTGACATATCCGTGCAATGTCACCCCTTCGCTGGGTGTGATTCAAATCGTGTTTACTTAGCCTAAATGCAAGGCATCTCCACGCGCAATGGAATATAACAGAAAAACAAATAATTTTCCTTCCATCAATACCCAACAGCTTTGTTCATCACTGAGAAGCGTTGTGTGGTAAGGTATTGAATGCAATGCATTTTATGCCTAAATCAATGTAGTGTCTTGCAGTTATACCTCCTAATGTGTTTTTAAGTCATCCGCTACGGAGATCAATGTGGTTCTTATTTGATATTCAGTGTTAAGTTAAGCCTCATAAATTTAGAATTGCACTCTGTTATTTTGATGGTTATATATTAACCACGTACTGAAAGTTTTATGATTTCAGACTCAGCCTGGCTGTAAATCATATGGGCTCCATACATGAGGCATAGGGTCTGGCTTGATTTTTATAGCTCCGCTCAGAGAGAAACGGATGGACGGACGGGTGTGTGAGGAAGATAAAAGTACAGTGTATTTGGATAAACACTTCAGGTAAGTGAGCCAGAGAAGGCATTCGAATTAGACAACTCGCGGAGGGCAGCCTTGTAGGCTCCGGTGATGATGGAATGACACTGTGTCACAGATTGACAAGTCTTTTACATCGGGACCCTTAGGAGCATGGACCTTGACCTCACCAGAGCTCATCTGCCTTCACTCTGTGGCCAGAAAGTCTGACAGGCATGGCTCCACCTGGGTTCAAGTAAACAAGAGAGAATGAGACTCGTGTGTGTGTGTGTGTGTGTGTGTGTGTGTGTGTGTGTGTGTGTGTGTGTGAGAGAGAGAGAGAGAGAGAGAGAGAGAGAGAGAGAGAGAGAGAGAGATGAGAAACAACCAAAACCACCAGAGTAAAGGCTTTTGCAAACCAAGGCCAAAATCAGATGCAATGAGTGAAACAGACCTTCCCTCTAAGAGACATTTCTCAGCCAATTTCAGGTAGCAAGCCAGGTGGATTTCTGACCCTTACCTCCACAAGAAGGGAAAGTTTGGTAAGACCACAGTCACGAGTCTTGAAGATTCCATTTTAGTCCCTAAACTACATATATATATTTTAAAATCATCATCGAAGTTGCTTTTTTTAATGACATATCTTCATATTCTGTACTCATCGCCCAGAGTCAAACGTGCCACATCTTAAAGTACGAGTAAACTGACAGATATGACAACATTTCAAAGAGAATTATGTGAGCCTGGGCCAAAATTATGATCGGTTTTGAATGAGCAGTCTTTAATGGTAAGGCAACCGTTACTGCTTTCTTTTCTTTTTGTTTGTTGGGTTTTTTTTTTCTTTTTTCATTTTTTCCTCTTTCAGATTATTAAGAGGGGCAAACTGCCTAACCTTTCTGTTTCCTCTGGTGGATTACTTACTGCCATCAGCGATTCGAAGAGGCATGGCTTAGAAAGCATTCTACATTTTCCCTTGCCGCTTTTAAGATTCACGAGCGGAAAACTTCATGACGAAACATACATAAATAAAATGTGGTCTTATACAGAGACTTAGGCGGTAACAAATCTGCAGAAGTCATCTTTTTCTCACAGAAAAAAAATCAGGATGGGTTTCATAGGTATGTCTGCTAAAATATGCCTGAGAAAAGTTTTCAAAGTTGTATTTGATTTGCAGGTTTGGCAACGCCCTAACCAGGTTCCTATAGTCATAGAACGTACTGGATCCAAGATCATCCCTATTCAGAGCAGGGTGACATAGGTCACACACCCTACTTCCTGCTTTCTAAGCCTCTGGAGTGCAATGCGGAATGTACTCCAACCATCCCTGTCCCCACCTGCCTTCCATTCACCCTTTCTGGCAACAGTGCCAGCACTATGGAGACCCTACTTTAAGAAACATTGCTAAAATCACTTCTCAGACATGTTCTGTGGTTCCGCTGCTCTTCTCTCCGTGCCTGTTTTGTAGGAAAATATTTGGTTCAGGTGTAGGGGCTCTGAGGATTCTAAAAGCCCTCTTGGACTCAAATAACTGAGTACGATTTCAACCTAACTTCCAGGTGAACCCCCCAATGATCGACACGCAGTGTGGCAGCTGGAGACTTAAGTACCAATCAGCTGTGTAGAAAGCATTTCTATGGGCAGCCATAACAGTGCCTCCTAGAAAGTACTCCCATGGAAGAATGATTTACTGGCTTTACCACACACACACACACACACACACACACACACACATACAACACACAAGCGTGCACACACACACTTGATCGGTAGTTCAGTCATAACAGATGTGTGGAGGATAGACATGATATTGTCAGGCTGTAGTTACCATAAACAGAACATCTACTAATTGAAAGGTAGAAATATTAACTCCTGATGATCTCACATGTGTTCTGGATTCTTCTTGATGAAATCACCGGAGCTTTCATAATACGATTGCCACTCTAATGCAGTGTTCCACTAACGTTTTCTAGAACATTGCATATTTAGACTTCTTCGCGTCTCCTGGGGCCTGATGGTAACATTTTTAAGCTGTTGTTTAGTTACCTCTCAAAATCACAGGTGCTTACACTCAGTCACAACAACGGGTTAGCAAACACTGCATGTTGAAATCTCAGAATTTTGATCATGCTTTTGAACTCACTTCTGAGAATGATGGTCCGTTTCCTTCACTTAATGTCTCACTATGCCCAGCTAAGGTGATACAGTTTACTTATGTGAGCATAAGCTACCTGTTGAGATTTTTCATATAAATTTACTGTATTTTGGCTTATTTTATTTATCATGTTGTCCTACCTTCTCCTAGTGTTTACGGAACCTGTCTCATATCACTCACACAAGTAAAACCCCAAACTCAGTTTGGACTGTGCTTACATTTAAACACAAAACTCACGTTTTCTCAGAGATTTTGCACTATTCTGAAATTTCTCAAAGGAATACAATAGTATATATTTATATGATTTATAGAATATATTTAAAACAAAATGCCGGTCTAACTTGGGGCTTTATTTTTCCCTACCATTTTCTGGGTTGAGTTTATTGGTTGGGTCTCCATTATATCGTGAACACAGGAAGCTTCTAGATGAATTTTAGGCTGAACATCCCTTTCCACACTAAATGTATGTTCGGAAAATGTACCTTACACATATAAAAGTTTAAAATGGACTCTCTAAAGTATGTAATTAAAAACTAGAGCTCAGAAATACATTTCTGCCAGTCTCCTGGTCAATCTCTAGCTTACATAAATAAGAATGGCAGGCAAGTTGCCTTCCTCTGAGGAATACTTTCTGGAATAATTTTAGACCTGTTTTATGTACACCAAGGAAGCTGTCAGTTTATCTGATCTTCAAACACACTGTGAACTCTTTGGGGATGATCACTGGTAAATCAGAGGCCATTTGCTTAAATATATTTAATGTTTCTTTTTCAATCTGAATTCTGGATTCCCTGTCTCGATTTAGGATTTGGAATCTCTGTTAATTTTCATAAATGAGTCGCCAAGAATGCAGATATCATAAAGGCATAGCGAAGAGGCAGTTTGTGTCTATACCACAGCACAGAATAAATCAATTCATTGAGCATATGGCTTTATTAGGCTTAAATAGCTCTTCCCCAAGATGATTCTGAGCACCATATTTTGAAAGACAAGGTAGTGGGTTGCTGTTTTTGGATATTTGCCTTCATAAAGATAGGCCATCTGTCTCAACGAGTAAAAAGATTCGAATGCTTTGATTGCTATTTTCCTAATCAAGATAAGTCCTAATGTATTTTAACATGCTGATTAACTCGAACTGACATTCTATCTTAGGGAGGTTTGCTGGTATCATCACTGTCAGAATCGCATGCTGTCCACAAATATCCCTGTACAATCTCTGGTAAACATACGGGACTCCTATTTTCCAAAGCTAGAAGAGAAAAATCGTATAAAAACAACATAGCAATAACACAATGAAGTAATAGAATTTGTCCTTTGTTTATCTGAGTAAGAAAATGAATATTAATTACAAATTCCTGCCCCCTCGTTACTATTGATATTTTCCTCGTGACATAATTACTCCCACCTAAAGTTTGCAAAACTGTAAGAAAATTCCACGGTGTAAAACCCATTATCATTTTAAAGAGACCCTTCAAGCATTAGTAATGTGTTGGTATCTTTCCATTACCAATGTGGTGAACAGAATTTAAGAAGCTCATGCAAGCAAACTTGCTTGAGTACATCTGATGTTCCTAAAAATTATATCTTTATTATTTAATAAATTAGAAAAGCAGAATAATGTGTGGTGTCTTCTGTCACCTCATTATGTATGCATGCCGCCGTCAACGTTTCTAAGCACACACTTCCAGTCTGCTATGTGAGTTTATCTTTTTCTCAGAACAATAATTGGTTCTATAAGATGTAGGCCAAGCCTTAGACTGCTTATTAACTGAACAATAGATGAACAAGTACTTCCCTATATTATTAAAATTTCACAGTTTTTTTTTAAACAGTTGTCCCTTTTGGATTTCCAAGTCTTTTGAAGTGTTTCATGACTTTTTGGGTTTTATTCTGGTTGGGCCAGACATTTAATTGTACTTTCTTGATGATTATGAGATAACCCCAACTGCCCTCTTGATGCCACAGGTTCTCTTACCATCTCTGGCTTTTAATCATCGTCACAGAATAGGCCATTGTTTAAAGTAGATTGGCTTTGATCTCATTCTAGTTCCTTGATTGTTTTCAAAGAGCATCTCTGAATTCTGATACAGGTAAACCTGAATTTGTTTTGTGAAGGGCTTGACCTACAAAACATTTCCCAGAGGACTGAGTGAAGATGTCTTTCAAGTCTTCCTCAGTGAATTCACTACACTACCTTATGTGACAGTGCATGCTATAAAATTATTGCACATATATTTGTATTTTTCAAGATGCACAGAAGTGTTCACTGGATTTGGAGGGAAAATATACAGAACACATACTAGTCTAAAATGCCTTTTCTTGGCTGGTACCTGGTCCAGAAGTAAGCACTTTAGCACATCTCTAACACACTCAATAAGCTTGCTATTATTAACTAAAGACTGCATTTCAAGTACATTATGGCATCACTTGAAGTAATAGCAACTGAAATGTACCTACTTAATGGAATCGATCTTTCATAAAGACTGCAGTAAAGTATTATCAGAAGTCACTTATTGAACTTTATTTCTCAATGATATAATAAAAAGAAGCATGTCAGGAATAAAAATGTCATTTGTCATCTGCACCTCTGGCACCTTAGAAGCGTTATCAAAGAGCAGGGGTGGGCCCTCCTCACGCCATTTCCTTAAGCCTCATGCCAAGAGACTCTTTTCTTCAATGCCCAGAGTCAAACACTAGTGTAACCCACTCATGTACATAGTCCTATGTTCCTGGGAAAGACTGATGTTACAGCGTTGTTTTCTCTAATAAACCTTCTCATAGCTCTCCATAGTTTTAGACGTCCAAGTGATTTGAGAGCTTCTACTTGGTTATTTTTTCTCTGTCGTGTTTCTCTGGTTTGTCTTCAGTGTGTTTGGTTTTCATGGTATATTTGCTAGCCGTGATGCCTTCAAGTACAATACAACATCTGCAGTAGACCACAAGTGAACAACATCTGCAGTAGACCACAAGTGAACAACATCTGCAGTAGACCACAAGTGAACAACATCTGCAGTAGACCACAAGTGAACAACATCTGCAGTAGACCACAAGTGAACACATCTCCAGTAGACCACAAGTGATCCTTGGAAACAGGGCACATTAGGCATTTCTCTAGAAAAAGAATCATTTTGGGGACACGAGAGTACTCAGGTGGCCAGACTGTAGACATTGCAAACTCTTTCTACCTATTGTCCCTAATGTAAATGGAGGTGGGTTTTCCTAGATGACAGGAAAGACTTAAACAGGAATAACAGGTGGACAAATCTATGAATTTTGCTTGCCCACTAAAAGATTCTATTTCATTCACGTTAATTAAGTCACATACTAGAAGAGATCCTTGTGAAACTAGCTGTGTAGAATTTGTGATTGATTTAGGATTGCCTAACTTTACAAGAGTGGTAAACCAAGGCACATTCATTAGAAAGTGGACTTCAGGTTTGGATTTTCTTCCATTTCAGCCTTAGCACCACGTGGCATAGCGCTGCTCTCGTGGTGCAAAGCTGTAGCCTAATCAATGAAATGATCAGGAGAAGAATATTCTGGTACTCTAAAATCTTTTTTAGGTATGATGTAATGCTTTGAATGAGAAGTGTCTCCCACAGCCTTATGTATTAAACACTTGGTCCTTGGTATGTGGTGTCGATTTTGTGAAGTTTCTGGAACTTTTAGGATGTGGAGCCTTTTTGGAGGGAGTAAGCCAATGAAGGCTGGAGAGTATATATATACAGTCTTGCCCTATTTCCAGTTAGCTCTTTCTCCTTCCTGTAGGAGGAGCTTTGGTCTTTCAGTTTCCGGGTGCAGTTGACTGCTGCTAGACCTCCCTAACCATCATAGACTCTCCCACTAGAACCTTACAGTGAGATGATCTAGACTGTTATCTAGATTGCTGGTGGCCACAGTACTTCATCTGAGCAGCAAAAATGTGGCTCATGGACACGTCTAACCTGCGACCTGCTGCCCATATCCCAAGGAAGTTTGAACTGGCCCAACACATCTGCAGGAGATGCTGCCCTATCAGGATGCCAAACAGCTAGGCACGGTGAACTGTCCTGTGAGGTACTCAGTTACGTTACCCGAAGTTCATCTTTTAGCTATAATGATGTTAATTCTGAACAGGCTTGTTGGACCACAACCTTTGTAAACTTGCAAAACATTTGTATTGGTTTCTGCCGTGGTATAGAAAATTAGAAGCTAAGGACAATGTGGTAGCAACTGGCCTGGGCTTATTTCTCCCCGTTTGCTCATACAATGCCCCAATCTTCTCTATTCTTTCCCATTAGCAGGAAACATGCATGGGCATTTGTAAGGACCATATTCACAGCCACTTATACTCTCTACCCGTAAGCCTTTGAGTTTGAGCTTATTGCTTGTACGGCCTCTGTCTCCACAAACTGTACTAATAATCCACACCATGACAAGGATCCTACAAAGAAATAAACTTCAATGCCCTAGAATCAAGGACAAGGCAGGCGGTATACGTCAAATGCATATAGAATTAACCTACCCTCTTTTCTTTCCTCTTTTTTTTATTTGCATGCAGTGTTTTCTCAAATGAATTGCTGGCATGTGTTTTCCTTGAATGTTTAATTAATACAGTAAACAAACACCTTATTTTTTTATTTAAATTATTAATCCGGAATTGCATTTATCCCAGTATCTGGAAATGCAGCATTCTATCCGCTCTACCCCACCCCCAAAAACAGTCCATGTGGTTCAGCGATCAGAGAATTGAACTGGCAGGATGATGGGGTATCTTCAAGCCTAAAACAGACCTAAAGATACAGAAACAAATGGCTGCCCTGGGAAGGACTTGGATACAGTAATAAAACACTGAAAGTTAAGTGTCTCTAGATTCTAATCTGGCTTCAGTGGTTCATACTGCATGGCTTTAGAGAACACATTCCTCTTGCATGGTAGTCAGTCCCCTCTCTCGTCTGTGGCATGCTTTTTGTTCTTCTCAGAGTTGGGAAGGAGGAAAAGATTGTGCTTATTATAATAAAAGACACTTCACGAACTATAAATCATAGGATAATATTGATGGTAATTGTCTTAAGAATCCTACTGATAACGTAAGGCTGGTGGTTCTCCTGAGGATGTTTATACGCGTTGTATATTTCAAGGATTAGGCCAGGTCCTGAAGTGTCCAATCTACTTTACTTCAGCCTATGCAACTGAGCATGCAATTGCAAAAAAAAAAAATGATAATAATTGAGCTCTTTAAGTCTATCAATAACACTTAATTCTATGAATATGCATGTAGAGAACAATGCAAGTCCCACAGGGTGCCGGATGTCAGGTTGTAAAAAGAGAGAAGCTGATTTGGATCTGGAAAGTAAAGCAAACCCATCATTAAACATGCTGGATGAGAAGGGAACGAGGTGAGTTAGTGCAAACTGTGAGCAAACTTTACCAGTAAGTTTAATTAAACACGAGTCTATTCTTCGTCCTGCAAGCTCATTTAGAAGTAGCATCAGGCGTAGCGTTTCTACTGAGATGTTTGGTTAGTTTCTTTCTTTGAGTCAGTTACTACCAGATTTAATGCATGATCACTACCTTCTCAAAGGGACCTGTTTATAGGCCTCACATTCCTCTCGCTGGTTAAGACGAAAATGAAAAACTTTCCGTAGCGCCTGGAAACGGACACTTCAAGTCTAAAGATATAAGAAGACTTAGTTTTGAGATCTGTGACCTTCTGGATTACCAGGTGAGCCAATTACATTATCTTTGCCTCCACACATAATACTATGAAATGGGAAGCCTCGTGCCAGTCCCTCTTTGGGGATGCTTAGAGGCATTGATTGGGGTTTTTAAATCGGACTATATCTAAAGCACTGGTTTGTGGGGTTTACTTGCTCGGATTACAGGGTGAGGCTGAGTTAGGTAAGGATGAACAGAAACAATTCTCACTGAGCTTTGCCGGATCTCTTGCAGAGCGCACTGTCAATACAAGAAGGTGCTTCTGAAGTCTTCCCCTGCTTGATGTGAAGTAGAGTGTAATAGCATCGTGCTACTCAGATTAATTTTATGGACAATACGGAAAAGCTCCGTAGGAAGGCTCCCATGATGTGACTGCCTATTCAAGAAATAGAAAACTGTTCAGCTGTCATCTCATTGAATCCTCACATCAAGCCAAAGGGGGCAACACTGGATGCCCATTTATAAAAAAAGTGAAAGAAATAAGCTCAACAGTTAATATGACTAGACTAGAGGCCCATAGCTAATCACCAGCGAACCCGAGGATTGTACTCAGACACAGATGAGCCCAAAGCCTGTTTTCCTTTTTTTATAGATTATTCAGAAATCATCTAGGACACCAAGGGGCAAAGAGCAGAAGCAGACCTAACAGTGGATCGTTAACTGGTGAATGGAAAAATGAAATCCAGTAGATATGGACACAGGATATCATTTGTCCGCTAGAAGGGATGAAGTACTGATATGTTCTGTAAGATAGAGAACTTTGCAAAAATGATGCTAAGTGGGAAAAGAGAGTTTGAACAGCGCATGTACTGCGTGGCTCCATTTAAATGAAGCGTCCAGAACAGGCAAATCTAGAGAGACAAAGACAATTAGTGGTTGCTTTGTAGGGGCAATGGTTTTTGTAGAGCCATGGCAAATGGCATCTATAGGGTTCTGGGTTTCCTATGGGCATGGTAAAACATCCTAACATTAGTTGCACTTTGGTTGTTCAATGCCACAAACATCCTCAAGACCATTGCACTGCAAACTGTAAAAACATGAAGTACACACTGTGTAAGTTGTATCTCAACTACGAATAGGACAGTCATAGGAGTTAAGGCAAGGCCCTTAGACACAAGGCATCGAGGCAACAAAGGAGATACTCGACAGTCACAGGAAGGCTGCTGCGTATAAAGGGGTCGACAGCAACATACCACGTTCGCTGAAGAATATGGCGAACAATACAGAGTTTCGTGCAGGGAGAGTTGTTACAAACTCTGACGGAGATGCTTGCCCATGGCTGTGCTGGAAGGGTTTCCTTCTGAGATTCTTCTTCCTTTCCTTACCACTTTCAACAGGTCGAGTCACATCGCATAGGCTCAACTGATGGTCAATGGTGGTATTTGCTCTGGGAGTCTTACAGATATTATAGTGATAGCTATGCTAATTCAACTAAGTAGATTGATGGTCTCCATGGTCGAAGACCTTCCGGTTACCTTCATGTCTCTCACCACTGCCCTTTCCTACCACTCCTTGCTTCTCCCCAACCCTCAAGGGTAATATCTCCACTTGGCATAGAGGCAGGAGGAGAGGCACAGATAATATGTGTTGAGAGGTAAATTGGCTGAAAATTTAGGTGTCATTTTTTTTCCATCAAAGAGAAATGAAGGATGGAAATAGTTTACAGCTCTCCAGGAAACCATTCTTTTCACACAGAGGAAAGCTGTTGGTGAGTACGTGCATCCTGTGTTTTAAAACACACAGCGATTTTTTCTGCATATCACTTACAAATGAAGTGGAAAAATCTTTTGATGGTTAAAAAAATTACTTAAAAAAAAAAGAGCCCTAAAAGTGGCTGGCCATAAAATCTTGGCCGAGGATGGGAGAAGGTCCGTATTATGTCTATACTAATATCAAAGTCACCACCAACTTTCTGTGTTATTCCCTGGTGCGAGTTTGTACATCTTTATAATGCCTTCAGAATAATTTATCACATAGTAAAGATTTTAAAAAATCATTATCCTTTTGATCTAAAAATCCTTATACTTCAACTTTAATAAGTTCTTTCTGAAGAAGTTGCCACGTATTTTTTTTTTTTTTTACTCCTAGGAGAAATCAACAGCAGAACATTCCAGCAAGGTTTTAGGATCTTCTAATCCCACTTTTAAAAATTTCATGTAGTTCTTTCTTTCTACTTGTTGTGTCTATCTGCCATGACACAGACTTTGGGGTTCAAAATGGAAAGATCTGTGAAAATCAGAGACATGGCCTAACAGTGCGGAATGAACTGGGAAGAACACCAAGGTGTTTTTCATGGCCGTTTAAAGCTAGCTTACTATTTAGACCTATTTCTAGTCTGTAGCAAACATATTGGCACAGCGTAAGGAAGCAGTTAGCAGGGGCTTGTGCTTTTGTCTGTTGGCTACATTATATAATTGTTATTTTGATATCAAAAGTCAAGGGTGCACATTTCAGGTTATTTGGCACCCTAAGAATCGCTATAGACAATGTAACTTCTAGCACTCAGACCTGCTTCAGGTCTCAATACAGGGATGTATTAAAGTAAGTTTGTTTAACCTATATTTAAAATAAAAATTTTGTGTCTACACACGCGCGCACACACACACACACACACACACACACACACACACACACACACACTCCTTAAGCTTATAAATCCTCTTTGAGGAAACAAACTAGAACCCTAACCAAATCTATCTCCCTTGTTCCTTGTAAAGGCTTTACCTCAAATCCACCGAAAGCTGTACAATTTGGAGTTGTTAGGCCTTCCTATGCATTAGCTTTAAGCATATGTTCCTTTTATGAGGTTCTCAGAGGAGTACGGAGAGAAAGGGAAAATTAACTCAAACGATCACACTGTATCACTGCTTCATCTGAGCGTGGTCACCCAGGGGTGGATTAGGCAACATGGTTGTAAGTCTCAGAGTTCTGTTCCCGCTGTCTCCAAAGAGGGCTCTTTAAACACTGTTAATCTATAGAGCAATTGTCTCTTAAAATTCCTACCCGTGAGAGAACGAAGTGCCTTAAAAGTCTAACCGCTACATTGCAGGATGAGAACTGGGGCGGGCATTTGGAATATCGCGGCGTCCCGTTCTAAGTATAATGGGATATAGTTCCCTTACATTATGAGATGGGGGGGAGGGGGAGAGAACCTATCCACATGTTAATAGAGGAGATGAGAAACTGAGACTGCTCATAAACGCGGCATCTGTCCATCGATTCCTCAGTATGCCTGCTAAAATGTTAACCCCATTCCTCCATGCTTATATTAAGTTCTGTGCATACAGTGGGCACGCTGTCTTTCTACAGGCATTCCTTAGGCCGTGTTGTGGGTATAGAATCATCTGGTCTCTACTCTTTCCTCATTTATTTTGAGACAGGCTCTTACTGTGTGGCCCTGATGGGCCTGAAATTTACTATGTATCCCAAGCTGGCCTTGCAATCAAAGACATTCACCTGCCTCTGCCTCCTGAGGGCTGGGATGAAAGACAAGTGCCACCATGTCTAATTGCATTTGCTACTTTAAAGCCCGGAACACTTTCCAGAGGTGGTCCTTCTCGTCTATGACTATAATTTCACATCTTGTTTAGCATAGAACCCAAGGAAGATGTGAAGCTAATGTTATGCACCAGCTCGCATAATCCCACAGCAACCTGTCAGAGTGAGTATTTATATTCTCTTTTGTCCTTTTCCCGGTGACAAAAAAGAAGCTTGGAAACTTTTAAGAAAACTGACTGGCTACCCAGCTTTTAAATAGAAGAGATGGGGATTCAAATCCGAGCTTGTCGGAACCCCAAACCAAAGATTAAATGGCTTTTATTTAAAAAACAAAACAAAACAAAACAAAAACCACGACACCACAGTCTTGGCCTATTTCACAGAGGTTATTCAGAAGGCGTTGAATTGTATGGCAAGTTCTACTAAAGAATCAAAAGAAATGGAGATGGGCCATTAACCACCACATTTTTGGCTGGGGATGTGAGGTAAAATGCGAAGAGGAACACATCCCCTACTGCTCTGCTTTTCTCCCTGCCTTTCTCTCTCCCGGTGAGGAAATGACAAGGATGAGCTGAAGCTACATCCATAGACAACATAAATCAACCAACTGCCATCAAGGCGACTCTGGTATGGAAGGCCGTCGGCCTTCCCTATATTTAGAAGGTCAGAGTTCTAATGCAGCGTCCACTCCTACTTTGTGATTTGTAAGACATTAACTTGTAAGACATTGGTTATCTAGTTTTAAATGGATCGTTGAAGCCTGTTGGTTCCAAAAATTCTGGTTGTACTTGGGACAGCAGAGACGGCTTGGTGGTTAAGAAGGTACACTGTGCTTGCAGAAGACCCCTACGTTTGATGGTTCGCCTGTTAGGTGTTCTACACCTCGCAGTACCTCCAGCTCTCAGGGATCTGATACTGTTGGCCCCTGTGAATACTATACACTCATGTGTTAGTATACATGTGTGCAGGTAGACACGCATACGTGCACAACTAAAAATAATAAAAATAAGTCCTTTTGAGAAGTCTGGTTGTAACGTCTGAATGGCTGCTCTCGTAGGAGATAGGAGTTTGTTTAAAATCCAGGTTAAAGTATACCAGGGTCTGTATTTTCTAGGATGTGAGCCTTATGCACAATGTTTTGTATTCTGTCCATTTGGCAGATTAAAGACTCCCAGGTTTACAAAAATCCTCAAATTCTACGGAAGCCATGGGATCTTACTTAACCACCAGTGACCATCAGCAAACACAATCCATAGAAGGCAAATTCAATAATTTCAAATAGCCGTTCCTTGCCATTAAATACTCACACTCTGGACTGAGGTCCTTTTGGATAGGATATAATGGATATTGTCACCGAGTATCATTAGTTGAAAGTGGACATTTCCAAATACGCAGAAAGAGCTACCGTGCAGGACTTATCACTTCAAGGGAGGCAGGACAGCATGAGGCCTGCTTTGGGCTTCTGCGTAGTTAATCTTGTCTCCTTTCTATTAGCCATTTTAATCAAGCAGCAGTGACCATCTCACTTTGGAATGGTCCATCAACCATTATCAATGTCAAATCCAAAGGGCACTTCTCATTCTTACTCCTAGTGCCTCTCTTCGCCTTGGGGTATCCTGCAACCCCATGCTCACCCCTCCTCTGCAGACTCACCTTCCTTAGATTGTCTCCTAGTAGATGGCTTTTTCTAGGAACCTGTCCTTGACCCGATCCCCCTGTATCCCTCAGCAGGCTTCTCTCCTGCCGACACAATCCCCATTACGAGCTACGGGTGATGATTCTGCATCTGTTTTCTGAGGCTCACCCCACACCTTGTTTCTCCTCTGGCAACTTTTAAGTGCTCACCATCTATCTTTACAGTGAGGTTTAAGGAAATCTGCACTCGATACTTTCCAAAACCAAAGCACGTCTCTGTACCATTTTCTTCTCTTTGGTTCTCGGGTATTGACTTTCTTCTAAGCTGGTTCTCCCACTTCAATTCCTTCAAAATGCTTGGTGTCCCTCATCTCTACATGCGTCCTTCTGTTCACTCATTGATATTGCTAACCCCTGTCAAGTGACCTGCAAACCTTCCCTTACCATTTGCTTTATCATCGCTCTCATTGCCTCAATGGAGACACTATTGACTTTTAACCTTCAAATTCTTCTGTTCACTTCTCTGCCTCCCAACCTCAGTAAGCATGTTTCCATGAATGTAAATATAATCAGCCCATTTCTCTGTTAATAACCTTTAGTAGCTGTATGCTTCTCTGGGGAAGTTAAAATGTATTTACATGCAATTAATATTAATTTTTCCAAATGTTGGATGTGCTACCTGTCCTCTTCTATGGAGAAGTCTGTATTCTCCAACCAAACCATGCAAAGGGACACCTCCCAACCCAATGCCTTTCTATAAGTTTCATCTTAACAAGCTTCCTGTCTCTCTTCTACACTGCACAGTCTTCCTCTAGTTTAAGGCCCTACTCTAACACTGACTCTTTATGGAACCCTTAATCAGGCAATAGCATGTACACTGCTGTCAAGCCCATCTCTGACACTTTACTCACTCACGCATAGTTATGTGTAGGTATTTCCATTTCACCAAAGGGGAGGTGCAGGCTCGCAGTTAAGGCAATTGTATGTGTCCCACAGGCTGAGGAGAGACAATGCTGAAGCCCCGTGTAATGGTCTCATTCCTCAGAAGTGGACTTAATTACTGTGCTGTTCTCGTTCCCGTCACTATGCAGCTCTCCTTCTTCCTGCTAGGAGATGAGTTACTGGAGGGCAGGGATTATGTGAAATTTATCTTTGTATTTCCAGTTCTCAGCATGTAGTAGATATTCAATAAATGTTTGATGACTTGTGTTCGGCCTGGGAGAAGCTGCACTGTTCTCCCACACTGAACGGCCCTCTGCATCACAGACCACGATGGGCTTCGTGCGTACTTTTGATCCCCCACCTCTCTCAGCTCATCCTGGCTCATTATGGGCTTTGATTCCTTCTCAACTCCTTTTATCATAAACTCTGTGAGTCTGGGATGGTTGCAATCTCTCTATTTACTGGATTAGACTCCTTAATTAATATTTAACTTCCTTTCCTTGAAGAGGGAAATGAAAGCAAAAGCGAAATCACCTTCTAGAATTTACTTTTGATATACAAGGCAGACCTCCCACTTGTGACAGGTTCCCAGAAAGAGGACAGCCACCCTAAGTGAAAATTATCTAATCGTCGTCGCCTTGAGTGCTGGATCAATCCAAGAGCTGGGATTTACATTTTCTGCCCAAAGGACTCAATGGCCAAGGGTTATGAAGGAGCCTCAGAAATCAAATTTAATCACTTGCCTGTGATAAATCTATAAACTTTAAAGCAGTCTAAATTGATTAAATACAGCAACAAAGAAAATTATTTTAAAACAGCAATGTATAAAAAAAAAATAATCGGGCTCTGCCGAGAGTAGTCACCGTGTGACTGATACTGTGCTGGCAGCAAGGGACGTTGCATCTCAATTAATAATCAGAAAAAGAAAAGTGTGGTTTCAAAACCTCGCCATTTTAGAGATGAGGAAAGTAGCTTGTTTAATTTGTCAGGTGCCTGAAACCTACGAGTCGATGACTGACAGCGCTTAAAATCCATACACTGTACGCAGTGGCACAGGCCACTCGCAATGCGGGGACAGGCGGGTCAAGAATTCAAAGTCACCCTTGGCTTTGCAGCAAGGTGGAGGTCGGCCTGAGCTACAGGAGGCCCTGTCTCAAACAAAGAAACAAAGAAAAACAAAACCCTTATGTAGTTACTCACCACCCTCCCTTGCATCCCTCAAATTCATATTGGAGAAAATAATATCGACACCCATAGATAGAGGAGACTCAGCCATAGACACAGGAGATTCAGGTGCTCCTGGAAATGGCTGGGTCCTGGGAGAACCATATGAGTCCATGTCCTCTACTCTCTTTGTCATTTAAACACCTCTGCCTCTCCCACTTAGATGTTACACAGTCATAGCGCTTGGAGTAATTATACTTATTAGATTTTCGTCATAGGAACAAATTGGACGCTGAAAGGAGGTCACGGGCACAGGTAGCGCAGTTTATCTAGGAGAGACAGTGATAATGAAATCTTTGATGTTTTTAAGGCACCGAAGCTCACTTAATGGGTTCTAGAGAAAATGATCCTGAGTCATGATTTGGAGTCTGCGTCGTCTTGATTCAAATTTCAGAGAAGCTACGGCATACGAGATCCTCTTGGCATTCTGGTGTGTTTTAAGGGCAGATGCCGTGTCTTAACCTACCATTTCAGCAGAGATAAAAACACAATCTCGAGCGCTATTACAAGCGATGCGTCGTGGTTTAGAAGGTGAGAAATGATTGTGCCATTGTCCCCCTGTATTTCCCCGAATTTTCTAATTCACAAGGCTATTAGCTGTCTCTAAAATGAGAAGGATTGGTGGCCTTATCTTTAAGCACGGGCACATGTAACCTCAGCGCTACAGTGGTAATGTCTTGTTTTTCG
Organism: Rattus rattus; assembly: GCF_011064425.1. Lineage (NCBI taxonomy): Eukaryota > Metazoa > Chordata > Mammalia > Rodentia > Muridae > Rattus > Rattus rattus. Next base: position 20,035,383 of record NC_046162.1, read on the forward strand.
TGTGTTCCATGGTCACCTCTATGAAGCACAATGAAAATACCTCTCACGCATGCTCGTTCATTTGCAGGCTTAGAAGATCGCTGTTGTTTTTAAGCTACGCCCTAAAATTTATGTTTTGGAAACAATCTGCAGCGCAAGAGCTTGGGGCAGTAGACTTTGTAAGAACTGGTCAGTACTTAGCGCTTGTCACTGTTCTGACATTGAGCGTCCCATAAAGCAGAGCTGGCACACCTTACTCCTTTACTCCTGGGGTGAGCTCTCTGTCTTCTACCAGGGAGTAAAATAGCAAGAAGACCCTGTGCCAGGAGTTGTTTCCCCAACCTTGAGCTTCTCACTTCTAGAGATGTGAGAAATGTTTTTAAAGGACCTAGTCTATGTTCTTTGGTTATAGCAATGAGAAATAGACTAAAATGAATATGTGCTGTGATTGCTTTGAGACTCACCTTATTGCATCAAATGTAAGAGAGACCCAAGCCTCCCCAGGGGTACAGTGTTGCCAAGCCTTTCCTGATCTACCCCTTTTCCCTTCTATATACATCTTCCTTTCTCTATTTCCTTCATCCTACTCTTTCCCCTCTTTCTATTCTTCTCCAATAGTTTTGTGACTCATCTTGCAAAACGATGCCCTAGATGCTATAGAAACATCGAGGTTCAATAGGGTGTATTCCCTACCTCTGATTTTCTTTCCATTTCCTATGAACCCAGCTCCTTGTACTAAAGGGTAACTCCATGACTTCTCTAGTCTGACAAGCTGATTGCTGCCTTAAACTAGGAAAGGAGATTGGGACAGTTAATCCAGGCTCATTGATATACCGGAATAAACAATTAAGGCACACTTTGGTTTCTCTTTCCATTCCCGTCATCAAACACCCAGATAGGCTCCAGACAGCCATAGTTCTCTGGTGATATCGAGCACTTTCATTTCTGGTCTTCCTCAGTTTGAGTGCATATCCGGCATTCCTGTTTCACTGAAAATGCTGCTCCTCCCAAGGTCATTACTGACCCCCTTCAGTACTGTCAAGTGATGTCAACTTTTCTATCCTGCCCCCTTCTATCATTGGTGATGATGATGATATCTGTCTGTCTGTCCGTCCGTCTGTCTGCCTGCCTGCCTGCCTACCTACCTACCTATCTATGTATCTATGTATCTATGTATCTATGTATCTATGTATCTATCTATCTATCTATCTATCTATCTATTTATCTATCTATCAATCATCATCTATCTATCTATCTATCTATCAATCAATCATCTATCTATCTATCTATCTATCTATCTATCTATCTATCTATCTTTATACAGCATCTCTTGCCCTGATGCATGGCACCATTCTTCTGCAAGGATCTAGAGACATCCTCAGCTTTTCATGTCTCACATCCAGAGGCTGTGCCTCATCTACTCTCAATACTGCTGCCACTACTCCCACTGTGACCATACCATTATACTTCATTGGCATTGGTGGATAATGTAAACTTTTGTCATTCTAAATCTCTCCTTTAGGCTGTGGATGTCTTGTATCCATAGTTGTTTCTATTTTAATACTCATGTAGGCAATTCTTTCAAGATCTACTCCTTTCTTTGAACTGCTCTTACCACTGATCTTATCTTTCCTCAAGTCCTGGCAATTCACAACTCATCATCACACTTAGTCATTGTTGTTAGCTGCAAGAGATCCTCCAACTCACTTTTGGGCTTACCTTACTTGTTGATATGTTTCTCGTAACCTGACCCCATCAGATTTTACTGTATCTCAGATCAACTGATTTTATGATGGTATAGTCTTCTTTTTCTCATCTTAACTGACCTTAAATTAATGGTGGATCATTACGTAATTACTTACCTATTTTCTGCCTTGTGATCACTTACATTTAAGTTGGCAAAACAAAAGCTATTATTCCCTTGAACTCTGTGTATTCTTTTACTTATATTTGTTGGTAGCATGTAAATCTAAATATATGCATGAATAGCACCCTCCCTCTCCTACAACCCTTCACATATCTATCTGCCTTTAAGTATCTAATGCCTCCTCCATCTTCTTCCAAGTTAGTGACTATAATTTCCATTTTACTGAGAGAACTAAGGTGACACATAAATGTCATAGGCAGTCACCACATATTTACCTATCTATTGGAATTTGTCCTTTTCGCTTGTCATAGATTAAACTCTGTGCTCTTATTCTCATAGAATAGCTCTCTCACTTAGCCAAACATCATTTAGTCCCCATTTTCTGCTCCAAACACACACACACACACACACACACACACACACACACACACACACACACACAGAGAGAGAGAGAGAGAGAGAGAGAGAGAGAGAGAGAGAGAGAGAGAGAGAGAGACTATACTTGGAAGGTCATCCACTTTTACTTGATTCACCATCTCACATGGTAATTTCCTCTAGAAATTATAGATAGTATTAGCGTTCTGTTTAAGCTCCACCCTACAGTTACCTGGCAACAGCCAGTTAAGCCTGACTCACTGTAAAAGGGGCTGTTTGCCCCCTCCTCTCTCTCTTGCTCCTTTCTTGCTCTTGCCTTCCTGCTCTGCTTTCTTCCCATTCCCTTCCCCCTCCCATTCCCCTTTCCTCTCTCTCCCCCACATGCTCAGGCCAGCCTCTACTTCTCTCTCTCTCTCTCTCTCTCTCCTCTCCTCTCTCTCCCCCCCTCCCCCCACCCCCTCTACCTTTCTCTGCCCCTACTACCCTCTTGAATCCCCTTCCCATGTCCTGAATAAACTCTATTTTATATTATACCATCATGTGGCTGGTCCCTCATGGGGAAGGGATGCCTTATCATGGGCCTACCAAAACACCCCGTTCGTCCATACCTGCCTATGTTTCCATAGAAGATATATCCCCTCCCTTTATCTTTTTATAAACACATCATATACAACCACAAATCGTGTTTCATGTGGACATTCTGTAGCCCAGTAAAGTTGACATAAAACTATCCATTGTACCACATTATCAATCACATGAAGATACCTGGCAGGTGTGTTTATGTTCCTAGATGACTATCTACTATTAAATTAATCTTTCTTTTCTTTTTTATAATTATCGAGATTTTTCTAGTCCAATCTCCTTTGAAATCAGAAAATGAAAGAAGAGTAAAGAAATGGGAAACTAGGGGTAGAGAGATTGTAAAACCATATCAAAACAGATAGTGACCAGAAACCCTAGCAAGAATCAGATAAACAAGAACAACAAAGAATATGGTTAGGTATATAGCATACCTTCCATTGTGCCAGCATTTAATGAATACTCAGGGTTTGCCTGCAGCCCCCCCTTTACCTTTCTCCTTTGTTGAATTCATCTGTTTCCATGACTATTTAGAGATACTGTTATGCTGTTGGTGTTCGAACTGACAGGTTGGCCCCAATCTGTCCTCCAGGTTTTACTCTTCATAAGGATACAACTATCTACCTTTCTACTCGGTTGTCTTAGTTCATGAGGAAACTATGACTGAGTCCCCCAATCACCATACTCCCCGGGGGTTCGCTAACTTAGTGCTTAAGACCCTGACACTTAAAGTCTTTGACATTTTTTTGTCATCAGTTCCTAGAATTTTCACCACAATTGCTTTGAATATTCCATCTCTAAAATATATCTGCAGTCATTCACTGCTCAGTTATGGTGAAGGCTGTACTATTTTCCTTCCACCAAATCTAGAAGAAATGAGTCAATAACATGCTAAAGAACTCAGAAGGATGACAGTTCACAGCCAGAGAGCCCCCAGGATTTCACAGAGGATCAGGACCGTTTGGACATTCTTTCACGATGACTAGGAAGATTACACATATGCAGGTGAATGTCTTGCCGCGCAAGCTAAGGAAATTGGACAGACAGACAGACAGTAAGGAGGGCAGAGTGTTCTCTAGAAAGGGTAAATATCCCAGTTGGGTTGCAACCAAAAATATATTTAGAAGAGAGTAGGAGCAAGATCTAAAAACATAAATTGGACCGCGTTGTAGAGGGACTAAAATACCACAGTGGGACACATTAAGATGATTTGTGCACTTCCTGCTTTCCCAATGTACCTTGTTGTTCCTCGTCATAAATGTGTGTCAGCGGAAGTGGAAGACACCCTGCATTCTCTTAATTGTGCTGCATTTCACCGGGGCCTTTTCCATTCTGAATGTACAAAGGGACACCCTGGAATATTGAGATTTTTCTGTACGTTTCCACCCTAGAACATCAATTATTAAGCAGCGCAGTATATTAGCACAGCCATACGCTTATTACAATAGTAATTGCTTCCACATGATTATTTTCAGAGTATTTCCTTATGTAGTAAGATATTTATCTTGCATGTAGAACTACCTATTTTGTAAAAAAAAAAAATACCAGTCGCAGGAACACCACTGTGTTTATGATTACAAACCTCATTGAATCAAAGGCGCCATAGATGGAGGAAGTTTTAAGAATATTTAATACATCATTTGCTGGATTCTATCTCTTCAAGGTGCCCGGCAGGTTATCTTGGTAGATGTGAATTTCCTTTCAGTGTGCAGAATGCAATTCTATCCTTGCGTAGTTATAAATTAACAATCTGAAATGAAGTCCTGCATTCTAAACAACCACTGAAATATTTAATATGGAAACAAAACACCCACTCTCCTCAGGGCTAACTCTTTTGGTGAACCTGGCCATTTTAAACAGCTTTTCCACTAGCATTCTCTCATTCTCTCATTCTCTCATTCATTCATTCATTCATTCATTCATTCTCTCTCTCTCTCTCTCTCTCTCTCCTTCTTTCTCTCCCACCCTTCTCTTTTCCTACTTACCTCCTCTCTCCTCTCTTTCCAATTTCTTTTTTCTTACCTTCTCTCCTTCCCCTCCCTATCCTTTTGGATTTAATGCCTATGAATAACATTTAAAGCATCTATATGGAATCAAATAGTCATAAGAGGTGGGAAGGAAGGGAAGGAAGAAAGCCAGGTAGGAGAAGAGATGGGAAGGAGAATGGGAAATCAGGTGTGGAAAGAAAAGTCCAGGACAGCAGAGTGAATGAAAATCTGGCTGAGGGTGAGGTGGCTATCTCTAGAAAGTACCAAGTGGATCAAGGACCTCCACATCAAACCTGATATACTCAAAGTAATAGAAGAAAAAGTGGGGAAGCATCTCGAACACATGGGCACTGGAGAAAATTTCCTGAACAAAAACACCAATGGCTTATGCTCTAAGATCAAGAATCGACAAATGGGATCTCATAAAACTGCAAAGCTTCTGTAAGGCAAAGGACACTGTTGTTAGGACAAAATAGCAACCAACAGATTGGGAAAAGATCTTTACCAATCCTAAAACTCATAGAGGACTTATATCCAAAATATACAAAGAACACAAGAAGTTAGACTGCAGGGACACAAATAACCCTATTAAAAATGGGGTTCAGAGCTAAACAAAGAATTCACAGCTGAGGAATGTTGAATGGCTGAGGAACACCTAAAGAAATGTTCAACATCTTTAGTCATAAGGGAAATGCAAATCAAAACAACCCTGAGATTTCACCTCACACCAGTGATAATGGCTAAGATCAAAAACTCAGGTGACAGCAAATGCTGGCAAGGATGTGGAGAAAGAGGAACACTCCTCCATTGTTGGTGGGATTGCAGACTGATACAACCATTCTGGAAATCAGTCTGGAGGTTCCTCAGAAAACTGGACATTGAACTACCTGAGGACCCAGTTATACCTCTCTTGGGCATATACCCAAAAGATGCCCCAACATGTAACAAAGACACGTGCTCCACTATGTTCATAGCAGCCTTATTTATAATAGCCAGAAGCTGGAAAGAACCCAGATGCCCTTCAACAGAGGAATGGATACAGAAAATGTGGTACATCTACACAATGGAATATTACTCAGCTAGCAAAAACAATGACTTTATGAAATTCATAGGCAAATGGATGGAACTGGAAAATATCATCCCGAGTGAGGTAACCCAATCACAGAAAAACGCACATGGTATGCACTCATTGATAAGTGGCTATTAGCCCAAATGCTTGAATTACCCTAGATGCACAGAACACATGAAACTCAAGAAGGATGACCAAAATGTGAATGCTTCATTCCTTCTTTAAAAGGGGAACAAGAAAACCCTTGGCAGGGAATAGGGAGGCAAAGTTTAGTACAGAGGCAGAAAGAACACCCATTCAGAGCCTGCCCTACATGTGGCCCATACATATACAGCCACCAAACCAGATAAGATGGATGAAGCAAAAAAGTGCAGGCGGACAGGAACCGGTAGATCTCTCCTGAGAGACACAGCCAGAATACGTCAAATACATAAGTGAATGCCAGGAGCAAACCACTGAACTGAGAACGGGCCCCCGTTGAAGGAATCAGAGAAAGGACTGGAAGAGCTTGAAGGGGCTTGAGACCCCATATGAACAACAATGCCAAGCAACCAGAGCTTCCAGGGACTAAGCCACTACCTAAAGACTATACATGGACTGACCCTGGACTCTGACCTCATAGGTAGCAACGAATAGCCTAGTAAGAGCACCAGTGGAAGGGGAAGCCCTTGGTCCTGCTAAGACTGAACCCCCAGTGAACGTGATTGTTGGGGGAGTGGTAATGGGGGGAGGATGGGGAAGGGAAGACCATATAGAAGGGAGGGGGAAGGATTAGGGAGATGTTGACCTGGAAACTGGGAAGGGGAATAAAAATCGAAATGTAAATAAGAAATACTCAAGTTAATAAAGATTAAAAAAAAGAAAAAGAAAAGAAAAGAAATGACAGGGTGGGAGGAGACCCTGGGTGGAGCACCAGCTCAGGGGAAGAGGGGAAGGGGGTGGGGAAAGAATTGTGGAAGGGGTGACCAACCGGGAAGGGGACAGTGAGCAGATAGAACATAAGTATGAAATAAAATTAAATTAAAAATACAAACAAACAACAAAAACTGGGCTCCAAAAAAAGAATGTACCAGAGACCTGGGATGGGGTGGGGCACTCCAGGGAATCTATGATGGTGACTCTTGCTGAGACTCTTAGCAGGGGGTGATAGGGAGCCTGAAATGCCCACCTCCTGTAGCCAGGCAGGACTCCCAGTGGACAGATAGGACACCAACCCATCCACCAAACCTTTGATCCACATTTTGTCTTGACAACAGAAAGTAGAGGGACAGAGGCTTGAGACCCATCCCATTGGCAAGACCAATCATTGCCACGACTATAATGCTCTGTTATGGTTGCAGACAGGAGCCTAGCAGAACTGTTCTCTGAGAAACTCCACCCAGAAGCTGATGGAAATAGAAGCAGAGACTCACAGCCAAACAGGAGTTGGAGCTCAGGGAGTCTTGTGGAAGAGTTGGAGGAAGGACTGAGGGATGTTGAGGGAACAGGAACTCCACAGGAAGACCAGCAGAGACTGAACCACCAACCAAAGAGCATCCATGTGGTTCCTCTAACAAATGGAGCAGAGCCTGTCCCTGACTCTGTTGCCTACCTGTGGATTCTGTTCCCCTAACTGGGCTGCCTTGCTTGCCCTTAGTAGGTGAGGATATACCCAATCCTTCAGGGACTTGATGCGCCAGAGAGAGTTGGTACGGGGTGGGAGGGGCTCCTTTCTCTTAGAGGAGAAGGTGAAGGGGATAAGAGGAGCGGACATGTGAGGGGTGCACTGGGAAGAGGGGTACTGCAATTGGGATGTAAAGTGTCTGATAACTAATAAAGATATAACACGAATAAAGTATCTATATAGATAACAAGAAGCATCAGGACCCTTTATGGTCAGTGTAAAGAAAAATGAGAAGACTTATTCTTGGATTTTTTTTCCTAAAGAGAAGTTAAGAGTAATAAGGTACAAATCCACACAGTCAGGGGATACACAGACAGTTGTTCAGCCTCCCTCGTTTATATAAACGACAAAGAGAATTAAGACAAAGTGGAAAGTTGCCAATGTCAGTTTCTTGTGACTCCCAACCGCAGTGACACGTGTAGCAGGCAGATCTCAGGGTGTCATTGCCAGAATTAGTGTTCCTATTAGGAAAGTGATTGAGAAACATGGCAAACAGGCACACCTGTTTATTCTAACTCTTTAAGGAATTTACTCCAGAATTATTCAAGGCTGCTCTTTATTGTGTCTAAAATAGAATCAAGCTAAATGCTCAATAAAGGAAATTGTAAAAATGTACTAGCCCAAAGAAATACTATGTGCTCTCCAATGTCTGAAAAATGAATAGATAGATAGATAGATAGATAGATAGATAGATAGATAGATAGATAGATAGATAGAGCGATGCCATGAGAGAATGTTTACTGGGGACAAAGGACTATGTGAGGGTCTGTAAATGATGTTATCAGCTCAGAAAACATATTCATGTCTTAAGTCCTCTCCTTATTATTTATTTATTTATTATTTTTAGCATAGTAGGCCAATATTTTACCACTGAGCAACACTATCAGCCCTCCTTTATGCAGAAAAAGAGATTTAAGAGCACATGCCTGAATTTGAGGACTATGGTTATCTCTGATACAGAATAATAGGTCCTCTCTATTTATCATATATTTGTATATATCATGTACTTATATTAGTATTTAAAATATGTTTTTCATGCCAACATATCACATGTTTTCCATACAGGTATATAAATTCCATCTGCATAAAAATTAATAATAAAAAGTGGCTTCTAGCATTTGTTAATTTCTTACATAAGAATCTGATTATGTTATACTTTTAAAGTCTATATTTAACTGAGACTCTTTAGAAAGCAACAGAGAGGGTTTTTTTCAACCAGGTTATATAGGACATGATATACTTAGCCTTATTAAGCAGGAAAGGCTAAAACTACCAGAAATAATTGCCCATCTTGCAGTGTTAGAAAAATAACTACAAAATACGCTCCAAATATTAAACTCAACGAGTTTAAAATATAATAAAGACCAACTTAATGAGAGAGAAACAAACAGGAAAGGCAAAGTAAAAATCTTGCAAGAGACATAAATAGATTCCTTTCGAGCCTGATTAAAAAACCACGTGAGATAAAAATATCTAAGATTAGTGATGAGAAGGGAGATATAGCTATGGGTACAAGAGACAGCAGGAGGTACAGGAACAATTAAACAAATTACATGAGAAGATGACTCAAGGAGCAATGGCAGAGCTAATCTTCATGAAACCACGATGTACCTGGAACAGATCTAGCCAATGGTGACCTACAACACACCAAATGTTCCTGTGAAAATGGTATTGTGACCATTTTCCTTGTACTGAGCACTTTTTGACAATATTTAATAACCATCTGACCAATGCTTTTAGACACAGGCAGGGTAACCACTGAGATTCTGTCTTGAGAATTTAAGCCAACAAGGATCCATCATTGGCCATGTTTTCCGACTTTGAATAGAGAATTAGGCACCTACTCCCATGCTCTTGTAACTTATCTTGTATCTACGTGCTTCTCAAATATTACTCTCGTGATTACAAATACTTGTGACATCACCAAATTTTAATTTCTCCTAGTTCAAATGTCAAAAAGCAGGTGCATTCGTGAGTGAGAGAACCCTAGCTTCTTCCTACCTGGGTTATTGCTATGCTCTCTGATATCATTGATTATAATTATTGCACTTTTCTAGTCATACCCACGGACATAGGTAAGTTTTATATGTAAGAATGGAGTACGTGTGTGATGCACAGATGTTCTCTAAATTGATGAAACAGGTTTCAGTTATCTGGTTTTTACACATGATTGCATGTATTTCTACTTCTTTCCAATAAAATCACTATGTCCCCATTAGTCTGGAAACTTGGAGTTGCTGGGGGACTGACTCCTCCAAAATTAGCATCATCATCTCCACACCTATGCCTATCTCTGGTCACCTGACTCTATGCATTCTTTCATTTACAACACCCATCATTCCACTTTCACTCCTGTGAGTCCCAACTGCATTTTAACCTGCCTAAAATACATACTGCTAAAGCTACGTTACTCCAGTCAAATACACAGACAAAAACACTTCCCTATAAACGTATGTGGATGGTTGGTTTATTTAACAATTACCTATGTGAAAACTTCATAGGTATTGGTATAAGGAGTAAAAGTCATTATAGGAGATAAAAAATGATAATTGTACAAAGTTGTTAAATGTATGGTCTAGTTTCATTACCATAAGCCACATGAAAGAAAATACAATATAATGCCATGAGATTAGGATTTATTCAATTATTTCAGTGGCTACCAAGACTCCAGTTCACAGAAATTATAGTATTCAAAATGTTTCAACATTTTTATATCTACATAAATATATAACAATATCTACATGCTTATAACACTTACATTTCTGTGTTTCAACATGTGTATGTTTCACATGTGTCATGTGTATGTAGTATGTTCATAGATGATGTGTGCTTAAAACTTGAGTTTTCATGAGAGTAAAATGAAATACTAAAACCATTTCATTTTAAGGCAGGGTCTTGCCATTTTCAGGGTTGGATGCAAATAGCCCCAATAAAGGAAGAATTTCCTGACCCTTCTGTTTATAGCAGCGGAAATATTGCTAGCCTGCACATCATTTCTAGTCCCCTGAGGTGACTAGAAACCTGTCACAGAGATAATCCTTAATTTAATCTTTTGCGAAGAATGCTAATCCAGCCATCTCAGTTATTTTTTACTAAATGTCTCATTATTAAACAAGCCTGTATTTACCTCAGTACTCTCTTCTCCATCATGCATATCCCTGAAAGGGTAAGGTGACTCCTACTTCACTGTGGGAAAAAGGGATCCACCCAGGACTAATCCTGAGTGTCCCACTGGTGGAAACTTCCTTGGTTGGGAAACATTATTTCTGTCTTCCACTTGTTCACGGCTCAGTATGAGCAAGCTTCACCTATGTCCTTTTCTCCGAAGAATGCTTAAGGTTTGCTAAAGATCAAGGCATTCCCTCTCCACACGTGATTTGGTAGACTTTCAATTCATCGTTACTGGAGATTGGACACATTTGTTGAAAATAATTAGTGCTAGGTCATTTTTTTCCTCTTTATGTGCTTTTTTTCCCCTCATGAAAAGTCCTGGGCTTTTTCTGAACCAGCTATAGTAGCTAAATTTTAAAGTGAGGATTCTGTCCATCTCCTTCCTATATTCTGACCTATATATATATATGCTTTCTTATTAAAGTTATCGAAGTATGTGTGTCAAAGATTTCTAACCATTTCAAAACTACTACTTTAGAAGATCAAATTTATATCATTTCCAGACACGTATCCATAGAGATATGCTAGTGGTTTATATGTTAGTGGTTTATAAATTAGATAGTCATTTATTCAGTTCTATTTTATTGGAAGCACTTGATTCTAAAAACCTTACAACTATCCCAGAAAAGTGGTACGCCAACATCAAACTCTCCTCCCTGAGGAGCCTACCAATGAGAAAACCTCTGTTCTAAGCATATTTTCAACGGAGCTAAAATTTCTGGCCTCTAGTTTGCGTTTTACAGTTTTGATTATCTCTGATACGCAAAAAGTTTGTACTTAGGTCAAGGTTGTTAACTCAAGTATTGTACACACATTAAAGAACGTTAAATTATGGAGTAGCCCCCGGGGAGCTCAGGTAGGTTCAACAACATGGATCCTGCTTACATCAGCTGCTCCTATAACCCCAGTTTGTTCAGAGAGAATCCTGAAACCAAATTATTGGTATTTTGAGAGAAGTCCAAAATAATCGGCCCCTCCTTTCTTCTTTCCTTGCAAAAATAAAACAATTTCTAATTTCTCATAGCTCGCTTGTACAAAGTCCCTGTTGCGTTTCATTAAGCACAGCACTGATCAAATGCAGTCACTACCTGGGATATATCCAACCTGAGGGACTCTAGTTCACAATCCCTGCTGTTGATGACTCTCCCACAAGTCACTTATTTCTGTCTGTGACTCCTCTGACATAATTTAAAACGAGGTTAGAGAAACCAGGCAAGGGCAATTTTCTAGGTAGGTCTTCCCACAAGCGTTCAATAGTACTCAAAATTAAATGCCCGCCTGTCTGAAATTTCTATTCTATTTACGAATCTATTAGTTGGAAGTTTCTCCTCTCAGTTGATGCATCCCAGTTTCAAAAACAGCCAATTCAATTATCTCATTGTGTGCCCAGTGTTCTCCGATCCCTTTTTAGTTTGATATTATTTTCAATGCATGTTCATTGTCTGATTTATTTGTCTGTAGGAAATTTATGTACTTATGGCCCTAATACTTGATTTGTGGTACATTTTTTTCCATCTCTTAATTTAATTTGATTCTTGACAAAGAACTGAACAGAAACATGACAAACAGGCAGGAACAAAAAGAAGTTCAGCAGTTAGATTCTCTTGATCAAAGAGCGTCCAAAGAGCGTGTGCTCTGCCGAAACATCCACCCAGTCCTCCTTTGCACCCTTCCCAGTCCACTGAATGTCAAAGTCCAGGTACCAGGAGCCTGGCAGCTTAAAACCCAATGATCATACGCCCAGCCCCATGTCTCCCCGAAGTCCTGGAGATGACATGTGTAATGAGCAAGTCACCCTTTGCCAAAAATAAAGTCTCTACTTTGTTTTATTTGAGTGGAGCCATTGCTCGACTGCCTCTAGGAGCATTAATGGATTTTAAAGAAAACACTAAAGGAAAAAAAATTGTGTGTGTGTGTGTGTGTGTGTGTGTGTGTGTGTGTACACACACACACACACACACACACACACACACACACACACACTCAAAGACCATGTCAATGAGGTTTATACAACGAAATGCATAGTATTAAAGGGAGGCCCACAGCTCACATCTTTAAATACCTTCTTCTACTTTAACGTAACATGTATATTGCTTAATTTCTCAGTAGTTTTGCATTTTAAAGTCAACCAGGGGGACATGCTCAGGGAATCAGCCCTTTCACCTCTTCCTGTGTATCCAGACATATGACTACACAGAATTCCTAATTTTGTTTCTGAGTCCATCAGGACTTTTATCAGTTATGAATTAGCCTTTGTGGCTTATATTCTTTTTAAAACTTTTTAAACATTACAAGGTTAATAAAGCTTCTACTAATAGACTCTCGTAGAATGGGACCTGCCATTAAAATGGGACCTGCCATTAAAATGGGATCATCCATTCACATTCAGGAATTTCAAGGATGCAGACCTGCACTGTTTACTCCCATGTCCTTCACTGTCTCAATCTATTTTTAGCTCACTCAATACATTTCTCTGTAAATGTTATTTTTGCAAATTCCTAAGTATAAGAAAAAAGACTTAAAATACTCGTATTTAATTGTCATCAAAGACCTTGAAAGTTGTTCTGTTTTCGTGTGTGTGTGTGTGTGTGTGTGTGTGTGTGTGTGTGTGTGTGTGTGTACCTGAAACTATGTTTTAAGAGATTAAAATATGTTCTTACGTTCCACGGAAAAATCCTTTGGCTTACTCTCTGACAGTTTTACTTGAGTATGGATTACATGTTAGTAGATCGTACTATTAAGTACATGCCCTCTCCTCTCTCTGATTGAACCCCTTTTCTTCTCAAGAAGACTCCATCCAACTTTTATACTATGTGTATGTATCTATGTGTGTGTTTCTGTGTGTCCATGCATGCATCCGTGTAGATGCATGTGTGTGCCTGTGTGTGTCCATCCATCTAAATGTCCATGTACATGTGTCTGTGTGCATGTGTGTATGTGCGTGTATGTATCAGTGTGTTTGTGCCTATGTGTATCTTTGTGTGTGTATATGTGTGTATGTGTATGTCTTTTTGTGTGTGTGTGTGTGTGTGTGTATGTATGTTGTATGTATGTATCTGTGCCTGTGTGTATCCTGCCCTTATATCACAATTGACTGTGTGTATATGGGCATGAGATAATTTACTGGGGTATGGGCCACTTGGGCTACTTTTCAATGGGAAGAAAACCCTCAGCAAAGATTAACTGCTAGTAGTTCCTGTAGAGAGGGGCTGGGCCTCCAGTGCCCCTCCTTGATCCATATCGTGAGAGTTTATGCCACAATCGCACTGTTTTTCCTAAGAGCAAAATTATGCATCTTTGTGATGTCTGTCACTAATAGAGAATGTTTGTGACTGATTAGGAATCCTCCAGAAATGTCACTGTGACAGAGGGAGAAGAAATAAACACAAGGGATCATAAAACACAAAAGAAATGTTTGGGGTAGGTAGATTAATAAGGTGGGGTGGAAACTAAAGTCCCGGGGGTCTCACGTGGGCTCACGTAACGTGCACTCATGTGTTACACTTCCTAGAGCGATAGCTTCTCCTTGTAAACGAATGAAGCTTGCTTGGCAGTAACAACTAAGTTGTTCCCGGTTTTAGAAGATCCTTTCTTGCCTTGGGATTCATATCTCTGGTCACAGTTAACAATAGGAAGCACCCGAGTATGTGGTACTCAACTGAAGGCACCCACATACCGCCATCCACTACCAAGAGCACTAACAGATTGATGTCCACTATCTTCCCCATTCAGCCTTCATGTGGCAAGAAGCAGCACTTATGAAATAAAATACAATCATGTCATCATTTCTATCTTTAAACTCCAAGTGTGTTATAAAAATTATAAATCTCCAAACTGATACATGAGGGAAATGTGTATTGTTCTTATTTACTTCTGGTGTTACTCGGGGGGAGGGGCATGCATGTCTGAACCGATTTTACCCAGGCTAGGTTAGGTTTTCATAATTCAGACTTTGAATTATATAGACAAGCTCTTTCTCTTTCTTCTTTTCTTTCTAGATTTCCAAGAAAGTAGCTTTAACCAGCATTATGCTGAAGACAGAAGAAAGAGAGAAAGAAAAGAAAGGAACCCCATGGATATTTTTAAGTCTCCAAGGTGAGGAAACTGCCTAAGGGAGTCAGGAATACGTAGACCGGATTTTTCCAGTGGGTGCTGCGCTGCATCTTTAAGGGGGCAATTAGTTATTCGTGTGTATTAGTGACTGTCCCATTTTCTCCACAACTCGGGTGATGCAAAGAGCCTTCAAGAGGCCCTATTTTAAGTGGGACATTTATTACTGAAAAAAAAAAAAAGCCTGATTCCAATTTAGAGTCCCTGGGAACGCCCTTTGTACAGATGCCGTCAGCTTTCACACAGGAAAACCTGTCTGTTCTCAATTCTCATTGTCATTTCTAGCCAAGCCATCATTAGCTGAGAGCCAAGGTTACAGCACCCGATAAGAGTCTCTGGACCTGAGGGTCTTATCTATTTAAAGGAATCCCCCCCTCCCCCGCTCTACCCAGCACAATGCTAACTACAGACGCAATAAGGAGCTGAGAGTAGGCAAAACTTTGTAGCGTCTATACCTCAGAAATATCATAATAAATAAGAGTAGAGATGTTTGCAGTGTGTTTGGGATTCTCAGGCTTCTCTGTGGGCTATTTGGGTTTCAGCAGCATATGGGAACCTCAATCAATACTAAGAAGGAATAGTGACAAACTCCAGGGTCTTAGCACATGGTTTTAAAGGCTAGATACACGCTTGCAAATCAAGAAAGGGAAGTAGATTCCCCCAAAGCTTCCCTGCCTTCTTAACTATGCTTAGCAAAATCATAATCAGGATACTGGATGAAGCCTCTAAATCAACCTTAAAATATCTTTACACCTCCAGACCATACCTTGCAAAAGAAATTGCAATTGTAGAAGCCCATAGAAAAACTTCCTGGTCGTGTGTTTTTGCAATTTAAAGGGGGGAACTGGAGGGCTTCTTCCTCAAAGCAAAGATTCTCATAACTTCCCTTCAAGAGCGGCATACCTAAAAGAGTATTGATTTGGTTCTGAAGGACACCGGGTTTGTTATGAAGGAAGCCATTGCTGGGTACAATTCCGAGAAATTAATGACGGCTTTGTGAGGGTCCATGCTGTGGTGTGGAACCGGTGGGCAACTGTCAATCTATATGATAATACATTCCCGAACTTCATAAAGTCAGTGGTGCGTAAACGCATTGATTTCTCTGTGTCAAGCAGAATGTGTCAGGGAGTAAGAGCAAGAAGTTTAGTGAAGTTAACACCTCGTCCTGCAGGTTTCCTTGCCCCTCTCTTTGTGTATGTTAAAGAATTTAGGCTACAGCCTATGTGATATTTTATATTTCGGGCTAAAATTGAGAAAAAGGGTACATTACATCTATACTTAGAATATATGAAATAAGTAAGATTCTTTGAAAGGGAGGAAAAAAGGTTGTCTATATATTTTAAAATAACATTGCCTCACTTGAATGCTTTAGATGGCTTTAGATACCTTGATACCTTTAGAATTTGCCAAGTCTACTCATCTCCTACAGAACTGAATAGCATCGCCAAGTATATTTTTCTTGATTGCATTATAACTGGCATCAAAGGAAAAAAAGTCAAGATATTGTATCAAAGGATTTAGTTCCTATCAGTATTCAGGGACTTACAGAGACTTTCTCAAGTAAAAAAAAAAAAAATGTTCAAATACCATGAATTCTAACACTGCTGGATCAAATACCATGCATTCCAATAACGATGGGTAAAAGGGACCACTCTCTGTCTGCCAAATACATAATTACAAACATTTCTCACCCACAGCAGTTTTAGGTAAATTCAAGACAAGCACTTTTTTTTTTTATTTTTAATTTTTTGGTTGTTTTTCATATGGCTTTAGCGGAAATCTCCTCTTATTGATTGAGTTTTTAAGAGCTATGTATAAATAAGAGGGTGGAAAGTCTATAAATATGTACAAAAAGTACTATGTAGATAGTTCCCTGTCTAGCCCTGTGAACGGCAGCTATGGGAGATTTTCTCAAATGCCTCATTTAAAATGGGTGTGATTTCTTGGATTCCGGCGATTTTACTGGACGACTAAACTGCTTCCGTTTAAACACCACGTGACCCGCACCGAAGTTTAAAAGGGACGTCAGGAAATGGGTTTGATGTATATCTTCGTGGAAACTTTTAAAAGTTCTTAGCCAACAAGCCCCTAAGAGGGTTAAATGGGCCAAGTCTCAAAATTCTGTTAAAAATTCAAAAGGAGTCAAGTACAAAACTTCCCGAGTGTTCATATTGATTAGCTACGGGAACGAAGCAGTAAGATCTATCATCTCATCTCCAACGTGGAATAAATTATTTTGAAATTAAAAGTAAACTTCAGTGCAACAAAGTGACATCTTTTCGAATATACGTGAATCACCCAGGAAATGGTATATTTCCAACGCAGTCATCAGATTAAATGGCATTTAGCTCTGCGTTTACATCCACGAAAAGCTGTTTGCCTGGAAATTCCTTTCTCTCTTTTCGGTGAAAGACAGCACTTAACGCTCCTTTGATATAAGTTTCTGAGATTTCACACAAACATTCTTAACTGATATATTTGTAAACATTTTAATGGTAATTCTTTAAGCAACAGGCAGTCTATTCACAACACACAGAACATTTGAGATTTTCTTCAAAAGTCAGCTGTACCTAATTTATCTTTTCCTTAAAAAACGATTTATTTTTTGACTAAACACATTTCTGAGTCTCATAGAAACCCACAAACAAACAAACAAACACCTTATCTCTTTACGGACTTGTGCAGGCTTCCCAGTATTTGCCGCTTAATGATCAGAAGTATTTAATTCTCAAGGTTTCATTAAAACTCACCTACAGTGCTGATGGATGGGCCACAGTGATTTGTGATGGAAGATGCGGGAAGCCATTAACCTAGATAGGTACCAAGAGGGAACGGAAACACAGAAGGGAAGCCTACTTGGGAGGCAAGACACTTCCTATTTGTCATTATTAACCCCCAGATCATGGGCTCCAAGTTTGATCTTTAATACGGATATGAGGCATTGCTGTCTGGAAATGAAAGGTGACGGTAAGATGGGGTTCTTCACAGAGCTTCAGGGGAAAGGGGAAAAAACAACTAGGTTGCTATTTTGGGGAAGGGAAATCAATACTGAGACCTAGGAACTTGGAGAAGAGGACATTCTCCAAGGACGGGTCAGAGTTTATCATGCCACCTCTTTTATGGTGCTATTTACTTGCTAATAAGACCAAATGACTGCACCCGAAGAGTGGGTTACTATCGAAATGTGATTTAAAAGTTCTCATCTCCAGTGTATATGCTGGAAGGTATCTCATTTGTTTTGTCCCCTGTTCAGGCTGGAGAGACAAGGTCGGTTTAAAAAGCAAAGCAAATGAATGGTTTTATTAAAAACTCTTAGAAACAAACAGAACCAAGAAGGAAGCCCACGTTTCCCAACAACGCAATGCATAGAGCATGGAAATGTATTTAAGAAACGGCCTACCATTGTCGTCATCCGATTTATTTTCATTGTCAGAATCGGTCAGAGTAAGGGCTGAGTTCTCGCGGCTGGACAAGCCAGAGCTGCGCCTGGATTTTATCCCTCGTCCCCACAGTCTGATGGCATGTTCTGGAGACATCCCTCCCTCGGTGTCCGAGTCCGCATCAGACCCAGTGCTCAGGGAGTAGCCCTGGTGGAGGATCCCCATGTCGGAACAGTAACCACTTCGGTGTGGGGAGGGCTCGCAGATTCCCAATTCTGCCAGGGTGAAATTAGCCCCTAGAACGAATGACAGCAACAGAGACAGGGTTACACCGTGGGAATGCTGGTCAAGCTTGAGGTCCGTCCCACTTTCTATAATACAGAGATAGAAGCCATGGGTATTGGCCATGACGATGCTCAGTGTATATTGGGGTACATTGGAAATCAACAAAAGCATGCATT
The DNA here is from genome assembly GCF_011064425.1 of Rattus rattus. Taxonomy (NCBI): domain Eukaryota; kingdom Metazoa; phylum Chordata; class Mammalia; order Rodentia; family Muridae; genus Rattus; species Rattus rattus. The sequence continues at coordinate 20,054,025 of NC_046162.1, forward strand.
CCTTTCGCACAGCAAGCTTGGACTTCCTTTCGGAGATCTGTTGTCATCTAACCCCATGGTGAACCAGCAAAGCACCGCACTCGCTGAAATTGGTATATACCAAATATTTACCTGTGTATATTTTACTTGGGAAATTTTGTTTGCGTTGAAAAAAATCGTAACTTTTACAAATAATATTATGGAAGTTTACTCTATAGAAAAGGAAACTAAGACCAGAGAAATCAAACGATTCTCTTGCCTCATCGGTCACAGTGCTGGGTTTAGAGTTCTGGGCGATCATTTCTTATGTCTTTTTCTTATGTCTTTATGTTCATGACCATGGAGCACAGTGAAGAAATGTGCTTCTGTACCATCGGTAGAGAAAATCTTATAAGTAACCGTCACAGGGTATGGGAGGAAGTTAATTTTTAATATACCTTTCCCCGTCATTCATTACTGAAAACTTTGTGATAAAACTCGACACTCTAAAATAATCCACATATATATATATGGTGCCCTTTTGTTTTTAGCTTTCTTGCTAAAGAATGTCAGCTCTTTCATGAATTTAGCATGCTTCTAATTTGCAATAGACACATGCACTTTTATTCTGAATTTTGACTCTTCTTCCTTCACTGCCCAACGCTCTTCCAAAAGGTATATCTGAATGAAACCTAACTATATACATAACTGTCTGTGCAGAGTGAGACTTACTCACTGGAGAGTTAACCGAGTACAAATTCCTGCCACATTGGGTGACCGTCCACTGTCGGGGACGGACGTCCTTACTCAGAGGACTAAGAGTTGCAATATTCTCTAAGGGCCGTTTGTCAGCTACTGTGAAACTCTCTGCCCAGTGTTTTCTAGTCTAGCTTTCACGCCCCACCCCGCTTTTATGCCCCGCCCAGCTTTCACGCCCCGCCCAGCTTTCATGACCCGCCCAGCTTTCATGCCCCGCCCCCAGAGATGGGGTAATCCCTTGTCACTGGATGAAAACATGAATTTGAAGGGAAGGTACTGGCTTCAGATACATCCAATTTATGGGCTACAAGACCCTTCTCTCTGTTGTTGCATTGCACGCACTGTAGCAACTGGAAATTGCTGTTCCATATCGCCACTCTCCCATCTTGTCTTCAGAGTTAGAGAACTGTTATTCTCTTCCCGTTCCCCGAATAAATGAAAACAAGGGATACTTGCATACACCTCTTTTGAATTCTGCGTGTGATTATATGTAGCAATCTGTTCTCATCTTTAAATAGAGCGTACATTGAGGCAACTTTACGGATAATTTTTCTTCCTTTTAGTATTTAGTCTAAGGTTCGAGAATTTTGATGGGAAAGGTGTAGTTATCCAAGGAAATGTTGCCTGCGCTCAGAGCAACTCCTGTACCCCGTGGTCTTAATAAGTCCAGGTCAAAAAAACAAAACAAAACAAAACAAAAACAAAGACCATAGTGGGAAATTCATGACATCCCTTCTTCGTTTACAAAACATTATTAGATAACAAATCCAAATTATCCTGCCTTATCCTACAACAAACTTGAGGTCATGGTGGTTAGGTATTTAAATCTTAAATATTTTAAGATTTAAAGTAGCCACAAATGGTAACAAAGAAAAAGGCTTCAGCTTCAAGGTGTCTGAGCTACAGATGAGTACCAATGCAGACAAATGCATGTGACATAATCAATTTAGAGGAAGAAGTATTTAAATAACTCCATAGTATATTAGGAGAATGGAAGATTGGCCCCTAAAAAATTATTTCCTCAAAAAATCACCCCCTAGAGAAACAGTCTTCCTCAGAGAAGGCTACATCAACTGGATGTCCAATACCAAATGCTCAACCCAGAAACCATACATACAAGTAACCTTATGCGGGCAGAGTAGGTTATATTTAGGAGCATATGTGTATTTAAATATATGCATGTAGCAGCATAATTCATGCAACAACATTAACAAGGAAAAAAGGCATGAATTTGAAAGAGAGAAAAGAGGGTTTGAAGGTTTTGAAGAGAGAAAATGGAAGGTAAGAGTTAATACTGTCATAAAATTCAAAAATACAAAAAAAAGCCAACAAAATAATAACATCCTAAACTTCTATTTGAAGATTATCTCCCTTCTCCAGTGCTAGTTTCCACCTAATTCTTAGATTGTTGCCTTTCTATGTACCATTGACATATAAACAGTAGCAGAGGCAGGGTCTGGGCCAAGCCTCCCTTAGGGTTCCTGATGCACCTCATGAAGCTGGTGACTCACACACTGTAGATGAAGGGGAAGCAAAGCAAACCAGGTTTATCATTTACTAAATCACTCAACAAATACTTATTGTTCCTCATGTTATGGTAGACATTGTTAAAATAGAGTTCTTTGACATTTACACTTTAATTGGGAATGAGACTTTAATCAAAGAATATATAAAAATGCAATCTATGCAGTAATAAACACCCCGCAGAGGAAGGACAGAAAACCAGGAAAGGTCACCTAGGGAGCCGTTCTTCCTGTCTTCACGGCCTGTTTACCAGGTGTTCATCTTGGATGGAGTAAATGCCTGAGAGATAAGTGTCTTCCTCCTGAGAAATTAATATGACTTCTTTCGCCTGCTCTGAGCATGCCCACATATTCTGCAGATTGCCCTGTAGGAGTTGGTGCTAGACAAGCAATGTTTCACGTCATTGATTGTACACCTGGCAACCCCATGCACTTCTGCTCAGAACTAAAGGGCTGTTGGGGAGACTATTACAATAATATCAGCTTCGTAGTGCTTTGCTTATTGATGGAAGGCTGGCTTTTCTCTAGCTCATCTTGTCTTTATGTATTTATTAAGCCCCATGGCAGGTTTGAATGGAAGAGAGGAACCAGACATTGTGTGACTGTCCAAACTAAGATTTCTGGCAGCAACCTGTCACCTTTGTTCTTTCTTTACAACCTTATAGAAAGAAAGAATAGGAGTACACGACCTCCATATTCATAGAACACACGTTTCCCCACATCTGCCTCCAGCTTTCCAGATGTTACTGATGAAACCAGGTATGCAGAATCTGCCTAGCTCATTTTTTCATCTCTCTCTCTCTCTCTCTCTCTCTCTCTCTCTCTCTCTCTCTCTCTCTCTCACACACACACACACACACACACACATTTCACAGTTTTTCTACTAAACTGACCATTGTATACCCATACAACATAAGATTATATTAGAGTCAACAGTTTTACAGTAGGTGCATACTCGTGCAGAAAATATATCTACGTCTGACATTTTGGCAAAATTTAAAATAGAGGGAGAAATATCTAAAACCTATTAGGTCATTAAGGTAAGGGAACACTAAGTCTTTCAAACGATTTTCTTAGTTAGATGTTTGGGCCTTCTGTTGCCTTTTTTCATGACCATAACCTCAGTTTACAACCTGGATCTTCTTCACAACACTTTGAGAAAGGAATTGAGCAATGGGTACTGAGCGCTGTCCTTGGACTCGCCAATTATATGCACGCTGAAGAAAAGATATGTCCATGCATTATGACCATGAATTATTTTCTAAGTTTCCACCAGCTTCTCCCACTCCAAAATAACCTTTAACGAGAAGAGGCACATGTTTAGCTAAGTCAGAATTACCATGCCATGGTAACAGCGGAATGTACAAAGGGCACTCTGAAAATGTCAGCATTGGAACAGCTATCAGGGGCAAGAACATAAAAGTGTTGACTCTAGGAATGGGGGGGTGCAATGCGGGAGACTGTCTTATCATTTAAATGCCAGAGTCTAAGACACAAAATAAAGCTACCTAAACAAGTAGACCTGTTATCCCACTAGAACGTTCCCTAATGACTAGTTATAAAATAGGTTTCCGTCCACCCATTTTCATTTTCTGGGTGTCCTTACATATCCATGAGCAGATACATCATCGGTTGCATGTGCTGATGCCAGAGAAGAGGACCATGCCAGGGAGAAATTAAGTCATGAAGCTCTGAAAAGTGAAGGCTTTCATGATGCCAATAAATGTAACGATAAGAAAACCCTGGACTTAAATGAAGACCATGAAAATAAAATAAATTAATCCAAATTAAAAAAAGAAAACAGAAATGGTATGGTTGGAGTGTTCATGGGAACTTTTGGAGGTGAATTCAGCACCTTTTGGCTCTGGACCTAGATGAAATATTCCATTGATCTCCGCTGGTCCCACAATGGACAGATGCAGTTCCTGGACATTACATATAAAGGTATATGCTATGGTTGGGAAATCGAATGGGAGGCTTATGTGTTAAAAGGCTGGTTTCTGGTTGGTGCAATACTGAATGTGATTAGATATTAACGGTGGTTAGCTTCTCAATGGATACTCCAATAATGACTTCCTATTGAATGGCCTATGAGGATGCAGTGTCTAGTTGGAAGAGGTGATAACTGGACAGCATGATTTTGAAGGATACATCTTGTCCTCAGACCTTTTTGCTCCACCCCGTTGTTCCCACCCCCTTCCCTCTCTGTGTCTGGTCTCCATGAAGTCAGCAGCATTTTCTTCAACCCTCACTTCTACCATAGTGTTCCGTCATTTTTTATTGGATATTTTATTTATTTACATTTCAAATGTTGTCTCCCTTTCCCAGTTTCCCCTCGGGAAACTTCCTATTCCCTCTCCTTGCTTCTATGAGTGTGCTCCCCCACCCACCCACCCACTCTCACCTCCCTGCCCTGGCATTCTCCTACTCTGGGGCATTGAGCCTTCATAGGACCAATGGCCTCTTCTCCCATTGATGCCTAACAAGGCATCCTCTGCTACATATGTGGCTAGAGACATGGGTAGTTCCATGTGTACTCTTTGGTTGGTGGTTTAGTCTCTGGGAGTTCTTGGGGGGTGTCTGGTTGGTTGGTAATGTTGTTCTTCCTATGGGTTGCAAACCCCTTCAACTCTTTCAGTCCTTTCTCTAACTCCTCCATTGGGGACCCCATGCTCAGTCCAATGTTGGCTTCGAGGATCTGCCTCTGTATTTGTCAGGTCCTACAGGCCCAGAAACAATACACCTAACCCATCATAGACTAAAACCTCTAAAATCCTGTGCTCATCCAGATCTTTCCTTGGTTAAACAGTTTCTCTTAGGCCTTTTATCACACCAGAAAACTGACTAATCTAACACATAACGATTCTGAAAGGAGAAACGAAGAGCAGAGACCGATCAATTTGCTTAGATCTGAGGCACTCCAAAGTAGTTCAGTTCCCTGGGGTTTCATTTCCCCTCACGCACCACAGACCTGGCAGTGTAGAAATGTACAAGCTGCAGACACCAGTAGAAGCAGACAGAAGAAGGCCACAGACATGGGCTGTCATACCTTTCTGCCTCCACAGACACAGTAAGAAACAAATGTGGGCAGAGCAGTTCTCCTGATGGTTTGCCTCACTCAGCATGGTGGTGCTGGTAGAGCCATGAGGGAATCCAGTACTCTCTCCATAACTTTCCTGTTCACTCCTAGCATGTGGTGTGTGTGTGTTGTGCACATGAGTATGTATGTCCATATGTGTGTGTTTTTCTGTGTGCATGTGTGTGTGCATGTATGTGCACATGTATGCATGTGTGTATATGCACGCATATATGGATGTATGTGTACATGTATGTGCCTGTGTGTGCATGTGCATTTGTGTGTGTGTTAGGTTACCATTGTAGTCAGGAGAAATTTTGTAGGAAAATAATAGCAGACGTTCCTTGCTTTGCTAACCACATTGATATCTACAGAGGCCCAGGGAGGAGTTTGGAGACCCAGTTTTGAGCCTGCAGTGGTGAAAATAACCCTTTCTTACTCCAAGCTCAACTTATGCCTTAGAGGGAAGCTAAGACATCCACCTCCATTTGTCAGCCAACCTTTCCCCACAGGCTTAAGTGCCTGAGGAGATCCACTTAAACAAGATCAAGTTTATAATATGGTATGTTAATGAACCAGCATAGCATATAGTAAAAAAGAAATACTAATAAGAAGAACCAGAAAAAAAATGGGTGATGAATGCTAATTGCTTACATAAAAGGTTAATACGAAGCCCCTAGAAAAATTAATACATTTATAAAATGTTCTTCACTAAATTGAAGCCTTTCTAAGGGGAAGGATAAAAATGAAGCATTTATACAATACAGTCATGCTCTTCTAAATCTACATACACCAATGTTAAGTGCTTTCAAAAATGTGTTGGAGATTTATGTTAAATAATATATAACATAAGCTAAAGTATACTCCTGATCATTACTGACTTGTTTTGATTGATTGGTTGATTGATTGATTTAGACAAGTCTCATATAATCTGGACTGAGCACAATCTAAGGTTCTGCTGCAGGGGTTCTCCCACATGCAGGGGTCAGGGGAGTAGTATGTGCAGTTTTATTTAACTTTAATCAATTATGTTTACTACTTAATATGGACTATTGGTTCTTTTAGATGCTAATTCCATCCTAAGTAGAATTTTCTGTGATTGTTTATCTTAAAACAAAGAGAATCTCATGTAAATAAACACGGGTCACTTCTCTTGAGCAAATGTTACAGTCCACATTTCAAACACAGGAATAAGCACAGACCGAAAGTTTTCTAGGAAGGGTTTAAGGAAAAGATCAGAACCATAATGTTGTAATTCTTTTTAATCATAGTAACAGAAGGGATTTACCCTGATACCATATTTATTGCCAGACAGTAAGAAAAATATAGCAATTATAAATGATAAATGTGAATTTACTTCTTTTTGATTAATCAAAATGAATTGCCAATTTTTTACTTTGTTTCATAAATAATATTTAAATATGAGAGATTGTAGCTATGCATGAGTTATAGAAAATAATCAGTATAAATCAATTACCAACATTATATGAAACATTGTGTTCATACAAATCTAAACAGCTATGCATTTGTGTTTGTAGTGGGGGTGATTTTGAAAGACGCGGAAGAAACTGCTTATGAAATCTAATGTTGTATGCTTGCATATTCTAAGATTCTTCTCGTAAACTCTCTCTTAATGCCCTTCTAAAGTTCACACATTCAGGTATTTTCCCAAATGTTGACAAAACTGGTCACCAAAATCCCATGGCTTAAAGCAAAGAGAAGGTGTTTTTACATTCCTTATCAGAAAAATGTAAGCCAAATATTTATATTTCAGAAATGCACCACAAAAACTGCTATTTTGTTTCACTTGGAATGCCTGAAAGGCTAGGGCTTTGCTGCTTCTAAATTTTGAACTAATTGTCTTAAGCTTCATGACTAGCTGTGCATCCACAGCTTTTATAATTTGTAAACTGCGCTCATTCTAACAGTCCGAATCAAAGCAGACCAGAATGGCTAAGAAAGGCCAGAGGTTTTGGCACCAGAGTTTTCCTAGTGAGCAGAGCTCTTAAAGAGAAATGTGAGAACAGTATTCTGCTCTAAGGTGGTGGCATTTCCGTGCTCCAACCTGAGCCGAGCCCAATTTGGAAACCCCCAAAACATTTACAGCCAAAGGTCTTGTTGAACGAGTGGTATTTCATAATTAGAAACAAAATGCCCCGGACTGGCTAGGACTTCTGCTGATGAGAACTTCCGCATTGACACTCCACTGCTATACTTAAACTCAGTATCAGTTACCTCCCCTAAATGAGGCCAGGGCAAACGTAGGTGTTCGTCTAAACATGTAAGACACTCCCATCAGAGAAGCTGGGAGAGACAAAAGAAGAAAACCAGGATAGCATGACTTAGCTGTGATGGTCTGGGTGTTCTGTGTTTGATAGCTGCTACTAGATCGGTCGGTCACATTTTATAAGGGTTACATAATACAGCCGGCAGGGTCCTAAATACCTTAGCATGCAGTTTTCCAATAAAAAAGGACACTGGTTCTACAAAATAGCTAGCAAACAGAGACTGGAATTAAAAAGGGGTGTGGAATGTTGAGTTGTGAAAAGTACCCTGATTCCTGGTCTAGACAGGTCGAATCCCTAAAAACCCTAATAGGAACAGTAGGTGCATTCCCGGTCTTCTAGATCAGGGTCTCACTAACTGCAGCCCTCCACAAACCCCTGTAGAGAGTTTTGAAACCGACCAAGTAACGTAGAGCAATGCCCCAAGCTCCTCCTCCACAGGTGAGGACTTGACCACAAGTCACATAGGCTCAAGACAGATCAGTCGTAGAGACAAGACCACGCCCCTGAATACGTAGATGAGGTGACCCACCCAAAATACTGTATCTACGGGTCCTGTTCAGAATTAAAGGTGTGCAAGAATCACTCCATCATTTGAGTGCTTTTGTCATAAGAGCTGTGACACTGTCCCTTGGAGAACAGAGATCTGCTCTCCCAAAATCTCCACCAGAAGCTCTCCCGCACCCCTCACCACCAGCTAGTCAGTCTCCCGCTGACTAGGTCCAGCCTGAAACAGAGGTAGAACAACACCTGCCCAAATTCTCTCCCTTTCTTCTGGACCTGCGAATCTAGCCAGACCAGAGATCTCCATGGAAAACCTCTGTCACAGAGGCCCACAAAGCGGGGGGAGTTGGAATTGTTTGTTTTAAAAATACTTGTTAACTGTAACATTCTCAGAATTACTTGAGTCTCTATTCCCTTATTTGTAATACATACATAAAACAGAGCCCACCTTCATAGTGCAACACTGAGTTACATTGTGTAGGTAAAAACGGTTTACAGCATTGTCATAGAATAACTAAATCTGAGGTTGGGGATTTAGCTCAGTGGTAGAGCACTTGCCTAGCAAGCGCAAGGCCCTGGGTTCAGTCCCCAGCTCCGAAGAAAAGAGAGAGAGAAATAAAAGAATAACTAAATCTGTGTATCTTTTGGATACACATTGCATTGGCTTAAACAGTAGTCAACAAATTTTATGAGAAGGTGGCCATTTCGTCCGTTTCTAGTGATTTTCACAAACGACCCATTTCATGATTGGCTTTTGCAGATCCACATCCACACACGCCCATATTGGTAGAATGCTCCCCTTGTGTGTTTCTGGTCTGAACTGCTTTTTGTTCCTTCCTTCTTTTCACTGTTGGTTCAGAGATAGTTTCTTTTCTCTCACAACTAAGAAAAAATTCCCCCTTGGCTAATCATATCTGTTCTGTATGCTTCTTAGTTTATTAATCTATGCCTTCACCTATAGAAATTATCCAATTGAGTCCATCCAGGCCGTGCCTAGTGCATCTCAAACTCCATGCAGTACGTATTTATGTTCAGCAGTGTTGTAGTTTGGTAACAAGTGGCTCGACATGCATACATGTATTGTGGTAGACTCTCACTATGCAGTACTGGCTGGCCTTGAACTCACAGAGATCTGCATGCCTCTGTATCCCCAGTGTAAGAATTAAAGGCTTGTGCCGCCACGATGGCACCAGTTCATATATGGCTTTACTCAACTACCGCTAGCTCGCCGTTTGTTACATCGTGGAAACACACACCTTGGAATTTCTCACTGTGTTTCCTCCTAGAGTTTATTAAGATATTCCTTCCATTTATCTATGGCTCTTCCTTAGGAACTTACACAGTCATCATTACTCCACATTCCTGTTGGATAGAAAATTGCGTCAGTGTATAATGGCTAGTGCTCAATGGACATTGAGGTAATTTGAGTTTTATAATATTTGTCATGTTTTATAGGGCATTTACTTACTGTTTCATTGGTGCTGTTCTGTTTTAATGATGGTTTTCCTCAATGTACTTCCTGTTAGGTCTTTATTGATAACATTGATTTAGCTTTTATTATTTATTCCCTGGATTTATGTATTTATCTCTACTTTCTTTGCATTTTATTTGTTCATCTTTTTGAGGTTCCTGTGGTGGAAATATGAACCTCTGATCTGAGAAATAACTTACCTTTATCCCTTACATAAGCAAGCAAAACAGTTACTGCCTGTTGTTACTGTTACCCTGTCCTACCAGTGACTGAGTAGAGAAAAGCCTGACACTGTAAACTTCCCTCTTAATTATTATTATATTGTTTTTATTATTATACTGCTCCCCTTTCCCTATCCTTCTTCCCACATTTCACCTTTGCTATTGGCACATAGAATTTTATGTCTCTAGGACCAACTGATTTCTTTTGTCAACTTGAAATGTCCATTTTCATTTCTATTTATAGTCTTGGGTTTTATCGAGCCTCATACACAAAAGAGGGAAGCCAGCATTCCTACTTTTGCTAGAAACAATAAACCTTCCACAGATATATTTCCATTGGTTTACTTCCAAATCCCCCTGTGTTTTCATATTTAATCTGCCTTTTCAAACTGGCCCATAACTACCTAGGTCTCCATATTTAAGACTTTTGACAATCCGCATCTTTCAACTGGTGTGATAGTACACTTATATTTATTGTAGTAGTTGACAAGGTCAAAGTTAGGTTTATTATTGTTATGATGTTTTACCTTTCCTATCATTTGTACTTCTGTTCATAGTTTCTTGTGGGTTAATATATTTTATAAAATCTCATTGCCATTTTTGTGTTGGCTTCCTGGCTAACTTCTTACACAAGTGAAAGTGCTGCTCTGGAGATTATAATATGGGCAGTATTTTATTCCACTTACAATTATCTTATTACTCAAACACTGCTAATTCAGTTTCTCTGACTTTGTGAATTCATAGTTGCAAAGTTTCTCAGCCATTGACTTTCTCATGTGTTTTTGCACTTGTATTCTCTATTCTCAGTATTAATTAAAGTAGTTTTTGTGCTTTCCCTCTCTCAGGGGCTGCCATGATTTAACCTTTTTTTCTTTGTGTACTATATCTTTCTAAATTCTTCTTATTTTCCAGTTGACTAATTTTCCCTCTGTGTTCATGCATCCATATTTTCTATACAGACTAAATAACTTTTTGTTAATTTTAATGGTTTTTATTTCATTTGTAAAATTCATATTACTTTGCAATGTTGATCAGATTTTTTCCATTATAATAGGTAATCGTTTGCGTCTTATATTTTGCACTGTTTTATGACTTTAAAGGTCAAAGTCAATCATTTATTGCTTCCCTCATTTTTTAATGTTAAGGATTTAATTTCTTATGGTCTTATTTTGAATCTTAGTGGGCACAGGTTTATTTAATATGCGAAATCATGTCAACAGAGACATTGATTGAATTCACTTTTGGCCAAGCCATGTGGTTCTGTTGCCCCTGACCATTTTTCAGTTTACTGTGGGAGTGTAGGCATCTTTGTTTCATAAAGCCCTCTAACTTTTAGCTCAAGGGCCAGTCTCTTTTCATTGTCATTTATGTGGTGGTCCTGGGATTCAGTGTAAGCCTACTGTTAGCTTGCAGTCTAGCACTCAGACTTTTATTTGTTTTTATTTTACTACTATTATTAAATGTATTTTATATTAATTTGGGTGGGAGGTGGGTGTCTGTGTGTCTCTATATCTGTATGTATAAATGTCATTTGTATACAGATACCAGAAGAGGGCATTAGATCTCCTGGAGCTGGAATTACTAGTGTGTGAGCCACCTTCCACAGGTATTGAGAACAGGAACGCAGGTCCTCCGGAAGAGCAGGAGGTAGTCTCAACTACTAAGCCGTCTTTTCAGTCTCATTTCTCAAGATTTTTTTTAAATGACATCTCAGTATTTTATTTTCAAAATAAGATTTTTGGAGGTTTAAACATGACATAAAACCAAACAGTTTAATGATCCTGCTTTTGCTACTGAAAGGGGACAGTCAGTCTCAGGTGTTGCAAGCAACAGGGGTGTACAAATATATGAGTATGTCTCTATCTATCTATCTATCTATCTATCTATCTATCTATCTATCTACCTACCTATCTATCTATTTGTGTGTGTTTGTGTATGTATATGATGTATTGTATATGTGTGTTGTATGTGTGTGTAAAACAAATATATCTTTTTGGAAGGCATCTGCCTATACAGTAGGCTGTACAATGTGTAAGTCTTTTTTAATATAATATTTTTATTGATTACTTGGGAAGTTCACATAATATACTCTGATCACCCTTCCTTTCCAGTCCTCTTAGGCCCACTCTTCGCCCCAATCCATGTGGTCTCCCCCCTAAAAAACAGTCAAAAAAAAAAAAACCACAAGTCCAATTTTTCTTATCTATGTAGTTACTGTTGCATGGTCAAACTCGGCATCTACCCCCTTAAAAAAAGCTGAGTCCTTCCCCATCTCCACCCTGCCAGAAGCCATTCATTGTGGAGAGCTACACTTCAGCCTTCTTATCATAATTGTAAAGAGTTCTCTTCCATGGTGTCCTGTTTAGGGTATTAATTTTTTTGTGTATGTGCAGAGTAGGGGATTGTCAGGATTTTTACATTCGGCTTCCTATTTATTTGGCTTTATTTAGCTGCCTTTTATTATGGAGGCTATTTGGCCCCAAACTATTTATTATTGTGCTTCGACCCTCACACCTATAAAATGGAAGGACAGTTGATTGCGATGTGCAGTCATTTTGTACCGTATACACGTATGTAAATTAGGAGCAGCCTTGAAGAACGGAAGCCAATTTATCTTACCTGTTATTATTGTTATTAATATTATTGCTACTATTTCATTTAGTAAGTTCAAAACTATAAAACGACGATCAATAACATAGAATTCCACTGTCAAATTTATTCTCTCATAACGTACACCAAGCGGAGCTCCAATTAACCTGCGTACATTTCAAAGCGTCTAATGTTTATTTTGTCACGTTTGATAATAGCCTCCCTTCTTGGCGTAATACAAAGGATATTTGATACCTCGGGAGAGAAGCCACCAACATTACATGAAATTTTAACAAAGGCAAATGACATTTGTATTCCCTGCGTTTACCCAGGTCCCTGTTTCCACTGCGCGCTCGATGTTTTGAAAACATTTTGACTTTCTCATCAGCGAAGGATTATTCTAGATCTCAAGAGTTAATTACCTCATCTACAGCCTGACGTCTAGTGAGATTGATGATCGCGGTCTATCGCCAGGTGAATATACATACGGCAGATATTTTACCTCAGCCGCTAATCAGACTTCCGTGTGGCGATGGCTAATATTTGGGAGGAGACGCTAATGTCACATGCTCTTGTTTGTAAAACAATCCCTTTCACGCAGCTACTGCACCGCCGAGTACTGCAAGGGTTTGAGTCGCCGTCTCAAACCACGTAAAAGCACCCAGCAGTAGAGTTGATAGAAAATGGCAAGACCACAGTTTCCTACCGGCTGCTAGCTCCCATTCAACTGGAGAATAATTGAAGCTGAGTTCAGAGATTTCCCTCTGCTTCCTTTCCCACCTTGCTTCCTGCGTTTCAAACACATGCCGTAGGTTACAAATCCATGTAAAGCCTTAATTACAATTAGCATCTGGCAGCTGTTGACTTACAGAGAGTCGTTGAGTCACACTAAGCTAGAGTCAAAAAAGGAATTCAGGAATAGAAAGCAGAAGCTACCCAAATAGGGTAACGAGGAAAACAAGCCCATGCCACTGCAGCTGAAGAACAACACCATCAGCGCGGCCGCCCCCACAGTGTGAGTGACAATGGAGCTAATGGCTCCCAACAATACCAGAGCCTCATTCTCCTTAAAAAAAGACCATCACTTCCACTTTTGCTCAGCGCTATGCAGCAAACGCTCTGGCACCCGTTTCTGTAAGTCTGTTATCGACGCCCTCTCCCCTCCTCAAGACAGACGCTTCAGGAGGAATTGGCGTGTACAGAGGCGTCAGTGGCTACCTTGTTAATAGAAAAAGGGTTCCGATATCTGTTCAGGTGTTGGTACCAACACCAGATGTGTTAAATAATTTTGTTTTTGTATCGCTGTGTACAGAAGTCTATTAGAAAGAAAAGTGTTCTGGAAGAGGGAGAAGAAAAAGGAGACAAGAGAATGACAGACAGACCTTTCACAAGGCCCACTATTTCTTATAAAACTGCAAGAAAATAATTAATATAGTATCTTGGCCTTTCTCAAAACAAACACATCTCGGATTATAAATGCAATGGAAGAATTAGGAGGAGAGCATCAAAGTATGTATGGGAGTATGGTAAATTGGACTGGAAAACGCATGTCAATTTCTTAAAATTATCTGAGGTAATAGAAGGAAAATGAGACTGTGAAAACCATGGAGAGAAAAAGATTCACTGGCACGTGATGAGCTTTGCTGACTTATTCCTCGGTGCTTCTGCTTCATGCTTTCAAAATGACACCAGTTAACAGGTGTGTGCGCGCGAGTGTGCAAGTTCGTGAGGGGATGCACATATGTGTGCACATAGAGTTCAGAGGACACCCTCTGCTGTCCTTCCTCAGGAACCAGCCATTGCTTTTAAGACAGGATCTGTTAAACGCCTGTTACTCACCAAATAATCTAAGCTGGTTGGCCAGCCAGCCCCGAGGACTTACCTTTTCCTCCCTCACATTGCAGGGTTACAGGTACACATCACCATGCCCAGCTCTTAACATTACACTAGTTAGGGGGCCGATGGAATGGAAACTGGGAAAGGGAATAACAATTGAAATGTAAATAAGAAATACCCAAGTTAATAAAGATGGAGGAAAAAATTACACTAATTTAGACAACTAAAAAAGAAATTCTCAGAGGAGTATATCTATGCCATACTTTAAAACATACTTGTGGTATCATTTTTCCCAGGTGTCATATCCCTTACCTGGCCCACCCTTGGAATTTTCATGATCATATATTAAACTCCAGAGGAAATCATGCTTGTGTCCTTTTTAGAGCTCCAGCCTGTCTAGAGTGATGTTGTAAAACAAGGACACTTATTTCATTAAGATGGCCACATTGTTGGGACAACCATTTAATTTTCTCTTTAGGTGTGCCAGTCTGTGTCTGTGTGGCTTTGAGTCCACTTTCAAAGTCCTGGTCCAGTAGATACCATGTGCAGTCGACTTAACCCTCTCATCCCTCTCTCCAGTCCCACTTATCTATTAAAACCAAAACCAAAACAACAAAACAAAACAAAAACACTTGAATGCCTGGCATGGTGACACACCTTTGTAATCTCAGCAGACAGAAGACAGGATGTAAAGAGACAGAGTTTAAGAAGGTGCTTGGCTCTATAGTGAGTTCAAGGCCAGTCTGGACAGCATGACTCTCCTCAAAATACCACGACCACCACCACCAACTTTAATAATACCTGTATTCATACGTTGTGTAAATAAGTTTTCTGTAGAGCCAAGACATTTAGCACCTTTGTACTTAGAACATGTTGGGTGACAGGGGTTGTTTTAGAATAGAATGTAAAGATGGGCATAGAGAATAAAGAACTGAAGCAGCAGTGATGGACATGTATAGACCCTCATTCCTGCAATCAGTGTGCACAGGATAAGGCACACGGATAGGTCACTGTCCAAGACATAAACGACAGCTACTATGAGCAGAGCACATGGGAATAGACATCCAGTAGGTAAAGTGTGAGACGAGACCTAAAAGAATGGTACCCTGCGACTAGGTAAGCCAGGGTAAGGAGCCCTACTCATTCATGCGTTCATCCATCCACCTTAGCAGTATTTACTGATTCAGTTAAGCGCTAAGACGTTTACTAATGGCTTGGGTTGTCAGTCTTGGAATCGGATCAAGATTTCTGTGTCTGCGGAGTTTATGTTCTAACTGGAGAAGACAGACAAGAGGTAGTTGACATAATGTGGATGATAATGCAGGTTCTTAGATGGCAGTGAGTGGCTGAAAGGATAAAGGAGTTGGAGAGGGCATTTGTGAGTAATTCGATCCTAGAAAGCTCAAGGAAGAGGTAACATTGAAGGGAAGTCCTTTTACCCGGTGGTGCTTGAAGAGCTCTGCCAATGAGTCATGTTCTCAGACTTCAGCAAAGACTTCAGGACATGGAAGAAGGCAGTTCAATAGCGCTTCTCAAATGACCTTACAAAGAGAGTGGATTAGAAAGCCATTGGGTTTTAGGGATGATGCCATTGTCTCATGTAAAATTGACAAGGACTGCTCTGACTATTGTTATTGACTATTAGGAAAGAGTGGACAAGAATAGAGTCACAGAGATGACAGAGAATGAATTTGGACAGAATGATTATAGCTCACTGGGAAGGAAGCTTTCTAGTTGTGGGGAGTAGCAGACCTCGCTCTGAATTATGGTAGACTAACATGGATACTTTTAGACTGAAGACTAGAAGGATAAGGGAGTTGCTATCAATGAGACAGGAAAGCTACAAGAAGACGAGGCATGTGTGTGTGTGTGTGTGTGTGTGAGTGTGTGTGCGCGTGTGTGTGTGTGTGCGAGCATACACACACACGTGCAAGGACGTGCACTAAAGACCAATACTCATAGACCTCTTACTGAGTTTCAGTTGCATATTTGTTATACAGATGGGGATGCTGATGTCAGAGCTAAATATATTGGAGAGAGTGCTGATATAAAAGATGTAGACTTGGGAGTCACTGACAGATAGATGCTGTTTAATGATATAGAGATGGACAACCTCGCCAGAGTGGAATAAGTGCAGACAGAAAGACTTACAACGAGCTGAGCTGCTCTGCGTCCTACATGCTCGGATGCATTTGGAGCCCTTCTTATTTAAGCATTGAGAGAAAGGAGGACAGAGCAGAAATACATGGAGGAACGCTAGCTTGGGCAGGAGAAGAAAAGCCTTCAGTGCATAGATGATTATATAGTTGGCAAACAAAGAGTATCAAAGAGAAGGGCCTGGGGTTTCAGAAGCGACTCAGTCACTGAAGTGCCTACCTTGTAAGCATGTACATCTGAGTTCTGAATCCCAGCATCCATGTAAAAGGCCAGGCGTGGTGGCCCACACCTTGTTATCTAACCAGCATAGCTCAGTGAACTTCAAGTTTAAGGAGAATAAGGTAGAGAAAATAGCAGCATGTTGGATCATGCATTGTTGGGATAAAAAAAACACCTCATCTAGGGGTCGGGTTGGAGAGCTCTGTGCCTAACTGACAGTAGACACAAGGGACTCTGCACAAGCTAGGGTAGCACTAACTCAGTATGGTAACTGCTGCTTCACAGGAACCAGTGAGGTGACAGCATGCATGGGTACAGTACTGGGCTGTGTACATGGCAGATGGCACTCAGTATCACGTTCTGTGTGAAAGCAAGAGGAAGCTCTCGGGGATTAAGGGTGTGGGTATGGGGTGGAGGAAAGAAGTTGGGATCCAGACAGGTGATGGAACGTCCACTCTAGATAATTTAGTAGACACGCAGAACTGAATTGGGGATTTGGGGAAAGTTTTAGACCTTCTTTTTTAAAATTTGCTAAGCACAAAGTCATATAGAACTTATAATTCGTATGGAGGAAAATAAATTATGAGGCATACTTTGAGTTTGAAAAGGAAGACAATAAATGCAGGCTGGTTCTGTGTGTTGTCCCCAGGGCTGAAAGCCTGAGTTTGATTTCTTTAACATATATGTAAGAATGAGAAAGCTGATGCCTACCGATATTTCCCTAACCTTCACATGCATGCTATGGAACACGTGTGACTCTATATCTACATCTATCTCTGTCTCTATATCTATGTATCTATGTATGTATGTATCTATCTATCTATCTATCTATCTATCTATCTATCTATCTATCTATGTCTAATCTATATCGTCTACATTTATGTCTATATATGAACACACGTATGCTTATAAAAAATAGAATAACAAAAATGTAAATGCAGTAGAGGACCATTTTGCTTCAAAGAGTGAATTTCTGTATTAAGAAGAAGACGAGAGCATATCAGACCATGGGGCAGACACAGTTTACATTGTTCTAGTGAGCGAGTTCTCACCTGCACTCAGAATATCTGTCCACATCAAGTACTTAGTGTTGTGCCTCAAACTTAGGCTTTGCTTCAGATAAAGCAAGCACTTTCTAGAGATCGGGTTGTTATCTTCAAATGAGGAAACTGGCATTTTTTGATCCACAAATGAACGGCACAATGACAGAGGTGCTTCTGCCATACCTAACCCAGTCACTGGGTACAAAATGCAGAGTTAGGTTGACTATGGTTCATTGGGGGTACTTGAGAAAAGCTTTATTATTTAAAAACTTTAGGTTAGAGACAGCACTTCAAATAGACTAGTGATATATTTTTCTAGCAATGCAGATGCAGAATATTTAAATGATATTTTTCAGGACAAGAGCTGGAAACCCAGGGCTATTTTGCAAGCTCTAAAAGTATTCTCTACCACAGAGATGGACCTGAACCTTAAATGCTTTCACGGAGGAAGCAGCTAGCAAACATAGAAGTGCCTAGGAGAGTGACATACAGTACAGTTGAGTTTCTCCTGTGTGATCTTTGCAAGGAGGCAAAGACTCCAAGAACCTGGAATTAACTTAAAAATTAGAATTGAAAGCCTCTGACAGATTTTCGAAGACATCCTTTAAAGGGCTATAAAGAACACCCTTGTGCTGTGTTCTCATACTGTTATCATCCTGGAATGCAAAAATAACATAATTCTGGATGTTTGCATAGAGGAATCTCATGGCTGCTTGGCCTTTTCAGAGGCCAAGGAAGAGGAACAGTGCCTGGTCTCTATTGTCAACTGTCCTGGCAATGCTTACTCGATGCCACTGCCATCCCTGCTCTTCTAATCAGTGCAAAACACGTCCTATCATGCAAGTATCATCTTCATATTCTCAAAGTATCTTCCAGAATCCATTCACTTAATCGTCTCCTGCTATTCAAGTTTCAGAGAGAATATTTATCAGAATATTTTTCCAAAGGACTCAACAGCAGCCACGCAGTGTCACGAGGCTTCATCCAAAAGGCAGAACAGTACCGAGCTCCCTGTGTTGTCCCGAAGTCACTGGACACAAACAAGTGGGGGCATATCGCTCTTGTGTTCCTATGGCTTTTCTTTTGTTTAAATTGGGGGGTTACTTCTAGTCATTGGTTCTTTCTTCTACCACCAACTTTCCCCTAAAAAACCTGACACATGTCTGCAATGACAGGCAGTTAAACCCAGGATGGTAATTGTTTTCTGGTGAGATAATTCTTTTTTGCCCAGGGCTTCTAGGTGCTTTATGAAAAACATTTGTGCTGTCTGGCATGCTAGGAGACTTCACCTGAGAGCCAATATTCCCCTTATTAAGCTTGCTCTCTCTTCAAAGGGGACAATGGTTTTGTTTGTCCCCTCATCTCTTGTGTACAGACCACCACGGAAATTGCTCTGTGTCTGGGCCAAGTCCGATATTCCCGTGTCACGAGGGGTTAGGAGCCCCATTAATTCTTGTGCTCTCATTTCAGGTTGGTTAGGGATCAACAGCAGATTATTATTTCAAACATTTATTTCTTGCTTCAATTTCCTCTCTTAGAATTGCCTCCAAATCACTTTCTCTTGTGTCTGGTGTGCTCAATCTCCATTCGGATAAGAAAATCAAAATGGCCCTTTCAGGAAACCTATCCATCAGCATTATCAGGAACACAACCCACAAAGGCTTTGGTTGGCTTTCCTGCCTATCTGCCAGGTTTTGTACTTTTTTGTACTTAAGTCTCCCCCCAAGAATAGCTACCATTATACTGTGCACACAGCCCCAAGGGCACCTACTGTTCGTGTTTCAAACTGATTAGTTCAATTCAGTTCTTCAAAGAGACAAAGGGGTGGGTTAAGATTCAACTAGGGATACAGAGTTGGGAAAGCGACATTCTAGCTTGCGGGGATCTTACAGGCTAAGAAGCACGATGAACATATAAATACACAATTACAATGTCATTTCATGTCCCGATAAGCTTTTTGTCTTCTTCATCAACATCGGCAAGAGTGCCAGTGCTGATGTGGGTAGAGGTAAGTCTCTGTGCTTTAGAAAACAGATGCTACATGACAAACATGTAACCTTAGAGAAGTTAGTTTGTCCCCTGAGTCCTCATGATCTTCAGGAAACAAACAAACAACAAAAGGCAGAGCTGACCTCATTCGTTTGTCTATTCATCCAGCAAACGCTTGTGACTTACTATCTGGTGGTTCTGTGCTATATGTAAAGACTGGATTATAAACACTTAAGAAATCTCATATGATCCTCAGAACCAAACAATGGGGAAAGCCTAGGGCTCTCGAGAAAGAAAGGAACATTCCCAAGGCCACAGAAAGAGGAGGCGGAGAAACTTCTGTTCACAAGTGCCTCCTTTTCTCCCTTCAAAGCCATGCTTTCTACTCTGGCCTAAAGACTCTCTATGATGTCCCCTTTCCATTGAGTAACCAAGGGAGACCAAGGGAGACCTAGGGAGCAGGTACACGGATCTTCTTCCAATTAAAATCTGAGCAGGAGGGAGGGGTTGGGAGGAAATCTCTATGGACTCTGCAGTAGAGGACAGCAAAGCAAATGAAAGTCTTTCACAAAGGGCCTGTGGCCCCAGCTTTGTTTTCCTCTCAACTTCTCCAATCCAGGAAATACTTTATAGATTATTAATGTGAATCAGGTTTTTCATTTCTCATGGCACTTGGGATGATTGAACGGAGGCCGTAGCATTCATCTGATGGAGTTGCTCAGCTGTTAAACTCTAGTTCTACTCCTTCAAATACGACCTTAACAATACAAATAACCCTTGGATCCCAATGGAGGAAAATAAAAAAATACCGTATAGTAAATAACAGAAAAGAAAAAAAAATTGGTATTGCTAATTCTGCTATTTGCCACGATGGAAATAAACAAACAAAAACAAACCACGAAAGAATCGTATTGAGCTCATTTATTCTTCCTTCATTTAACACATTTCTAAGAAGCTAGTACACTTGACTCAGTCTTTCTTTTGCTTCCTTTCTCTGTTCCTCCCTCTCTCCTTTCCCACTTCCTTGCTTCCTTCTGCCTCTCACCTCTCTTTCCTCCTCCTCTCTTTTGTCTAACTCCCCAGTACTGGAGGTAGGAGTGAACCTCTGACTTCCCAATGCTTGATCACCCAGCCCTTATTTCTGTAAGCACGTTTGGTTTGTGTTTGAAATATTCAAGACATGAGCATAGATATGTAAGTCTAAAGAAGCTAGCATCCTTTGGCCTCAGTAGATAAGTGGGTGCCCCACTGGCAGTTACCTGCTCCAGGATTCCCCACCCTCTGCTCCACCAGACAGTTTTGGCTCCTTTAAGTGATTATAAGTTCGGGGTCTAGGTGGGTAGGTGCACAACAAATCTTTCCTGAACTAATTAAATTATAAAGACTAACACTTGGGAATTTTCCCCAATTCTATATACAGTGAATGCAAACCTTTTATTGTGTGCTTCTTCAACTCTCTGAGTCCTACAGGCTTTATTTGTCTTGAGTATACATGAGTCCTAATACTGATACGAGTATCCGAACTGTCTCTATTTAGTGCTTTAAACATCTTGGCAATGGGGTCTCTTCAACTTATCTGAGAATTACATTTTCACAAGAGAAAACAACTGGCTTATCAAACAAACAAAAAACAATACAATTCAGTGCCACTCCCAAGGACAAGGGCCTCTGACCAAAAGAAGAGACTATGCAGATGTGTTTTATTTTTTTAATTCTTTGCGAGGTACCAGGTTTTATTTCAAACAGGAAATCATCTGGCTCTCGCTTTGTACATCACAGAGTCAAGCTTCCTAGGTTACGCCGACAGATCCCTGTTCTATAGTTCATATAAAGACATGCTTCTGAGACCTCCAATAACAAAAAAAAAGTTTATTTATGTATTTATTTCTGCATGGCCTGCGCTGACGAGACGGCCCGCTCAGCGAGCATTTCACAGATTAGACCACGAGTATGGTTTCAGGCAAGTCTCGCCCGCGCTCCTGCGCACTGGCTGATAAACACTTCAAAGTAAACCGCTCATAAATATGAAATGAAAAGTCGAGGAGTCGTTATGCAGAGCTTTGAGATACAAATCTCTTTATTCCCTTCTGAAGTGGGGTTTGATTGACATAATGAGTCATAGACCCTGTCCAGGGACACACTGCCTCCCCCGCCCCCCTTTCCTCTGGAGACAGGGAAACTTTAAAGAAATCCACTTCAGAACTTGGTGACAGACAGCTTCCTTGAAAAAAAAATAATAAAGTTGAATCCTATATTAAATAACTTATTATTTTACGTTAATGCCAACTTATGACAACCACGACATATGTCAAAGCTCGACTACCCAACCCCACAATAACATTATGAGCTACAACTCTGGGAAAATAATCATATCTTAATTTCCTTCTTCATGCATGTTGTTGCTTTATAGATCCTGCAGGAGGAAAGAAAGTGAGACAGGATGAACACAGAGAGGGAGCCTAAAACCTTAAAACCTCAAAGGCCACGGGAAGAAACCTAGGCAGTTGGGGGGAATAATGGTTATAGAAACCCACTTTTGGAAATGAATGCTTCCCAGCGGGGAAGGATCATGGAGCTCAACCTTCTATGAAAACCGGCTCTCAGAACAATGCAAAGTAGTGAGGAATTGGTTCTCACTCACACGATTTCAAGACCTGCTTGGCTAAAGGAGCAGAACAACTTAATGGAATCAACACAGTTTTACATCAGATCACATCCTTCAGATTCAACAGGAAGAAGCTGGCCGAGGCAGTGTCCATGCTCCAGGGATCAGCGAGATCCAGTGCCAAAGGCTAAGTAGGAACCCTTCGAGAAAAGGCCTCCATTCTTCAGCTGCCAGAGAGTTCTGCCTTGGAAGAATGGAGCTTTCCCTTGCCAGATTTTCTCATTTTTTTTTCTAGAAGGTCTGAAAAACTAGGTTCAGTGTGGTATTTTCCGTTGCTGAGGTGGTGGAAGTTATATTTTTTTAAGGGTGGCTAAAATAGAGCAGGCTTCTGAGGTGGCGATCTGCGTTCTCTGCTTGGAAGTAATTACTCAAGCAAGGCTTTGTTTGTTTGTTTGTTTGTTTGTTTCAAGGAAAGAAATAGGATGGAAAAGAATTAAGATTTGAAATGACAGAATGTAGAGAAGGAGTTTGAAGTAACCATTTGAATTGTTTCCATTCCCTTTTTCCCCCTGGTTCTTTGTGGCCTCTACTAAGGCCTGTAGGGGAGTGAGGAGAACTTGAATAGAGCTGTTCCCCCAAGGTTTCTTCTACTGGAGCAAATGGATCCTTTTATCTAAGTAATGATTGTGGGTCAAAAATTTCGTTTTTGTTTTTGTTTTTCTTCCTAAGACAGAGTCATATGAGGAAGCCCAAGGGCCTCAAACATTAGACCCTCCCACCTCAACCATCCCTATACTTGCCAGAAACTTCTGGAAACAGATAATTAGGGCCATTTGGATACTAGATAATTAAGAGGTCACTTAGAAGTGACAAAAGTGTAGGGAACAATGGCACCCATCTAGACTCCCAGCATGGGGTAGGCCAAGGCAGGAGGATCTTGTTTTCAAGGTTTCTCTGGGATACAGAGTGAAAACCAGACTCCAAAACACTAAGCAACAATAAAACCACACACACAAAAAAATATTTTTATTGACCCTCTCACTGTTAAGTACCTGACTGAGGCATGCTGAAAACAAATGGAATGCCCTTTAGTTATTCTCTTATGACATAGAAGGCTGTAGGAATCATGACTTAAAGTCAGAACATCACAGAGAAATTAGGCTCTCTTTTTAGCAGGGCCGCCCATAGGAGAGACTCAACTATATCACTAATATTAGAGGTCGCAGGAGGAAATATTTATTCTGCTTGTGGACAGCTCTTCATAGGAGAGGATTGGCTTGTTTCATCCTCTCAATCTAGCCAAAATAAATCCGTCAGTGATGGACTATAAGGGGATAGATTTTATAGAAATTATACACAATTAAACAATCCCAAAGAACACATTAATATCTGACCATTAATTGTGAATCCAATAATTGTCAATGTACAGCTGATAATGAGGACACTGTGACCCACTGAAAGATGTAAAACTGTTCAGGAGAAAAGCAGAGACTCGGGTGCTAGAGAGATGGCTCAGCGGTTAAGAGCACTGACTGCTCTTCCAGAGGTCCTGAGTTCAAATCCCAGCAACCACATGGTGGCTCACAACCATCTGTAATGAGATCTGATGCCCTCTTCTGCTGTGTCTGAAGGCAGCGACTGTGTACTCATATAATAAATAAATCTTTAAAAAAATAAAAAAAGAAAAGAAAAGCAGAGACTCAAACGCTGATTGAGGCCAGAGACAGCTTAGCAGTAGAATTGGTGTGTATCATAACCTAGCCTGGCGCAGGAACCCCCAACATCCATTAGGAGAACCCTGTTCTCCTATTTGTCATAATTAAAGAGTTGGTCATACAATGCTTGTGAAAATCCTTTGTCGTCTAACTTGTTATTGCAGTATCCATGGCTTACTTTTAGCTATTATATATGACTGATTGTTTGAACTATAGATTATAAAACAACAACTAGGAACAGCAAGAATATTGTATGTAATATATAATAATTTTCATAAATAGCAAGGTAGGTAATGCTTAAATTTTATTTCATAATAAGCAATATTCTCTCATTGGAAGGTAACTTGCATGAGATAGTAAACATAAAAGAGAGGATGTCCTCATGTAACATATAAGAGACAACATCTATCCCACAAATTAACATCAAAAAAACTACATACAAAACCTAGCAGAGTTGCTGATGGAAAAGAGATAGGCGTTACATAACTCATACTTAACTGCATATCTTTCACTTGTGTGCATGAGACATATATGGCTATAAGTACATATATAGAAATAATGGATCTGAAATCTGAAAATACTCCATAAAAAATACAAATGTTTGTATACAGATGTATATGTGTATTTGTATATGAATGTTTTTATATAAACTGATATACGTTATAACACACACGTGTTCACACACTAAGAATAATAAATCACTCCGATTAATCCATAATTGGTTCAGTTTCACAGTAGGAAAGATTGTGTGGCATAGTGCAAGGGGGCTTTGGAATTAGATTATCAAAGTTCAAATCCTAAAGCTACTAGCTTTGGGATAAATTTCCTGGCCTCTCTGAATCTCAATTTCCTTATTTATAAAATGAGGATCACAATATCAACTATATTAAAAGATACAGACTCCGGCTCACATATGGGAAAAGAAAACAAGATCTGTCTGGTGATGAACATAAACCATTAGAATATGATCTTGAAATCAAACCAGTTGTTGCTTGGAGTTGGAAGTTGGGGAGAGAAAAGGGGCGTGAATAATGTTTTGTGGGTGAAGAGAGTGTTTTTCGACTGGGTTTGGGGTGATGGTGTGCAACTCAGACATTAACATTCCATTTTAATAAGTATCTCGAACGGGCAGTTTTATGGTCCATAAATCATACCTCAACAAGCCTGTGGAGAAATGGGACAGTTATACGTAGGAACTTCCCTGTATGCACAGAAGAATCAGAATATCCGCAATTGGGTGGATATTCAAGGTGTGCAGAACATGTGACCTACCAATCAGCTGTAGTTTTTTTTTTATACCCTGCTCCCCCACCATGAACTGAAAAGGAAATAGGAAATCTCGAGGTTCTGGGAGCAATGTCATTTCAGCATCCTGACGTTCATTGGATGCCGTGACCAACTCTAGTGGCTAAAATATCCCTAAAACAATTTATCCTGATTAACCTTGCCCTTAGCATTGTAAAGACACACAAATCTTGGGCTTAACACATTCCATGCTAACCGCTGGCGTGAAAAGAATAGTCTTTCTAAGAGTAAATCTAGACCAGAAGATTCCTCCATCTCAGGGATGTTTTTAAATCCTCTAGCCTGAAAATAGTTTGATTAGAAGAGGAGTCCTGAGTTCATGCGTTCTTTCTCAGTCTGGGGAGAAACAGCTGTCAGTCACATCCCTGTCCTCCTCCCACAGCCTCTGGGGGACAACTTAAGCAAGCGGTTGCCAGGATAAGCACTCCTTGGGGAACTGCCAGCTTGTCATGGCCTGCAGCAGCTGAGCGACCCATCCCTCCACTTGGTCTATTAGCCCTTTGACTTCCTTCCTTCACACACAAATATAAATATAATGCTTAAGTGAATGATTACTGCTGTCCCCAAAGAAATTTCAATTAAACACTTGGAATCCTTAGGAATGATACCTAGGGGGATTCTAAATAGAGCTATAATTCGTTATGTATTATTAAGTCTGGCCTCAGATTGTAAATCTCCTCTCTTCCCTTTCAGCATTAGCTGGAGCTTTCAAAGAACCACCTTTCCTATGCTTTGAGCAAAAAAATCTTTCCCATACCCTCAGTAGACTTGGTCTCATGGAGTTGTCTCTGAACCAAAACAGCCGGCGGTCCTGTTAGCATGGTGGGCGGCCACATTGCACTGCCAAATGTATTGCACTGTATCTCGGGACACCTTTCTGATCAGAGCAAAGGGCATCCAGAAATGTATCGCGTGTGTCCCCAGCACATTTTCCCATGTAGCACCCAATGTTCCTGTCCATCATGGCCTTGTGATATCACGAGCATGAGAGCCAATAACCTGCCAATCTCTGTGAAGGGTATGGCTTCGACTAATTAGCTACTGTGATTTTAGTGCCTGAAGCAATGTTGGGCATACAGAGAGAAGGGTTGTTGCAAACAAATGCAACTGTGTTGATAAAGGGAAGCAAAGAAGTAAGCTAGGAAGACAAATATATATAATTTTGGAGCCCTCTGTGCTGGTTACCATGCATCTATGACACCCAGCACTGAAGAGGACACACAGTAGGTCACTGGGTCTCCATTTTGCTTTCTATCCTCCACTTGTATTTCCTGTACCAACAGACAGCGCTTGCAGTGTGAACCGTGTTTACTGATTTGAGAACAGTTACAGACAATCCTCCCGGGACCTCTGTACTACATCCTACAAGTGGAGATAGTGAATGTCTATGCTCTGGACTGGTGTTTCACAGATGTTTGCACAGGAAACAGCTTTCGAGGAGAGAGAAAGCGCCTTCTACCAGAGCGAGGAACAGCTTTTAGTACAAACTTTGATGACTGGGACCGTAATCCCCGTGGAGCAAAGGAGCTAGCAGTGACCCTTTGTAAGTGTTCTCTTCCCCTAAGCTCTGGATTCTGTCCCCGCCATCTCCCTCCCAGCCCCAGTGCATGCCTGTAGCCACAGTCTGTTCTTCCTCCCGTTTCTCTGCAGGAGCCCAGTCTCAGAAGCTGCCAGGAATGTTTTTCTCCTGGCTACCTGGATTGCTGCGAGCTAACACTTTCCTGTGCTCTGAGACAGGATCCACGATCTCTGCCTAGAATGCCCGGGAAACGCCACTGAATTCCCTGCAACCCAGCACAGAGAGATTCCAGAACCTTCGAGGGAGGTGATCAACAGAAGCTCCGTGACCAACTTATCACTGATATCCCCGTTAGAAATAACCTAGAAATGATCCATTTTATATGTCTTGTCATCTGGTTGTCACAATGAAAACCAACCAAACAAAACAACAAACACAACCAAACCATCCGTGTGTCCACAAGTCCCAAGTACCCAAGAAATGCCTCTCCTAGGCAAACCGTGTACTTGCAAATGAAATTAACAATGCAGATTAAATACAATAGCCCACTCCTTTCCCACTCTCCTCTGAACTGAAGCAGCTTCTTGGGTAAATTTAAACCATCTCACATGGAAAGTAATTCTGTTGGCATTTGTGTTGACCCACCACGGATAACTTAAAATAAGGAAGTTAGCTGGCTAGGATGTCATTTGCCTTCTCTCTCTCTCTCTCTCTCTCTCTCTCTCTCTCTCTCTCTCTCTCTCTCTCTCTCTCTTTCTCTCTCTCTCGGGGGGGAGGGGCATCTGAAAAAATATTTGTCTTGAGAAACTTCAACAACAAAAAAAAAAATCGAAACTAAAATAAAACAGGTTGGTGTTTTTCCTTTAAGCCAAAGTCCTCTTGGAAAAGGTAGATAAAAATAGCTCCCTCCACCTGAATGAATGCTTCCAGGTGATTTGCTGTTTGGTAGAGCTCAGTGGTGGATTCTTGACAAGGAGGCTAGGTCCTCCTGTCCTAGAGCTGGCGAAATTTCCTACCGTGCTTCCCTTAGGCCGCCCCTACTACTGCGGTATTTTGGGAGAATTTACTCAGGAACTAGATATTCAGCAAGCCTCCCATTTCTGCTTTCCCTTCTCTGATTACTTGTTTTCTGCTCTGTTATTCGGTTGAATTAAATGATGAGGTCTAATCAGATTATATTCAGACAGAAGAAGAAAAAAAAGTTCCTTTTCAGAAAAAAAAAATCACCCAGGTCAATGGGTTACCAAATAATATTCCCTTCTAAGCTGAGTTTCTGTGATTCATCCTCTTTTGATTTATCCAAATATAGTTTTTAAAGAAAACAGGAATATTAGCTCCTTTCCAGTACTGGGGCCTTTGCCAATTACTTAAAGGAAAATTAATAAAAAAAAAATCTTTAATGCCACTAAAAAAGCTATTTCTACCAAAAGCAGTGTCTGTATTATCTGTATTAACATCTTAATGTAACCGTTTCTCTCCGTAAAGAAGCAGGTTCAAATCTTCAGCAAGTAACAAAATAACCATGAAGAAAATAATTAGAAGAAAATTTTCGCTTTTTGAAGCCAGTCTACTATCTTTCTATCGTGCCTCTTTGTCATGATCCTCTCACAGACACGATGCACAAATGCTAAATGATGAACGAGGAGTCCCAAACTACCTTTGAATACCCTGTCTCCTGACACCCAAGGCCCCATGCTCCCTCAGACGCATAGTTGAAGCGATGATCACATTCAGGCATTAACGCTTGATTGGAAAGGGAGTTTGGAAGCACTGGCTTTCTCTTACGTAGGTGTCTCACTTGTATGATATGCAATATCATATAAGTTGCCTGCGAACTCTGCCATTCTTGTCTCCCCATGTTCCTAGTGATGCGTGCTTTCCTACAAGCTACCGCAAAGCCAAGGGAAATGACTCTGGTTTAGTGATCTTGATGAATGACAGAGGACTGGTTCTACGAGTTCCTTAAAATCTGCCCGTGAGCAGATCTAGGAGCCTGAGAAGAAAGCAACGAGTTTATCGTCACCTCTTAAGGCAACCGTGTAGCCTTTCTGTGGTTATTTGGCCATCTTTGCAGCATCCCACTGAAGTGGTACACTGAAGGGAGCCATGTGATTGGCTGATTTTGAGAATTTAAAAGGAATGTCCCTTCCCTTCATCTACAGGTGCCATCAACCACCTACCGTAATTTTCCCGTTGTTTGCTCTAGGTATCATCAGGGAAAAATCCTCCAAGAAGTTAAAGAGGCAGATATTTCTTTCTGCTTTTTTTTTTTTTCTGTGCGCCAGCTTCCATGAAAGTGTTTCCTTCTCCCGTCAGTCAAGAGTCAGAGGGAGGAGGCAGCCAAGGACACCTAAAGCAGAAGCTTTGCGGTTCTAGTTGATGGCCTGAAAGAGTGGAGGTAACTGTCTAATCTAATCTTGCTTCCATTGCTGTGGTAAAACACGGACCAAAAGCCACTTGGAAAAGAAAGCCCATAGCTTACAGTTGTAGTCTACTACGAAGGGAAGTCAGGGCAGGAACTCAAGATAGTAACCTGGAGGAGACAGGAATGGATGCAGGGTCTATTGAGGGCAGTGGTTACTGCCTTAACCTCCATGATTGCTAGGACCAGTTGCCCAGGGGTGGGCCCTGCTCACAGTGGGCTGGGCTATCACCCATCAATCACAAATAAAAAACGCCCCCTCAAAGTTGCTATCTGCCAATCAGATGGACGCATTTTCTAGGTTGAGGTTCTTCCCATAGATAATTCTAACTTGTGTCAAACTAACAGAAAACTATCTAGCATGGCAAGAGGATCATATTTATGGTTTTCTTCTTTCTTTATTGCCATCTTATGTTTTATTTATAGGGATTATTTTCTGGATGAACTGTTGATTTTTAAAAAATCCCTAGTTATCTGTATATTTTTTGTTTCCTTCAGTGAACTATTTTTCCCCCCCAACTACAATTGTTTTTAAGCAGGGATTGATTTCTCATCAACATTTCTTGGTTCTCGCTCATGAATCTTAAGTAAAAACAGGAAAAACAACTCAAGAGGGTCAGAGGGTCATGTTCCTAGCACCGAAATGTTTTACTAACTCAATGTGCCCCAAGTCTCTTTTTGTAACTACATCTTGAAAAAGTGCTTGAAAAGAGATAAACATGTCATTATCTGGGGAAGACTCCCCCCGCCTACCACAAACCTTGAATTCTGGCCCTAGTTTTGTACATGAATTAGCATATGTAAGCAATTTAGGCAGAAATAAAGGGGCGGAGTTTGAGAGAAGAGTTTCTTGGATTACGTTTGTCTAGCATGTATACGGCGAGATGGCTCAGTGGTTAAGAGTGCGTATTGCTCTTACTGAAGTCCTGAGTTCAGTTCCCAGCACTCACTGTGGGTGCCTGCCAAACACCTGAAACTCCAACTCCAGAGGAGAGAGCCCACACGTTTAGCCTCCAGCAACAGCAGCTACCTACCACACACTCACTCATGTGAGCCTACCCACACACAGATGGAGAATTGAAATTAAAATAAATCCTTTATAGACATTTTCATAGTACAATCAGCATTGTTTAACGTAATGAAATTATCTATTCAATGCCAGCTGCCTTCCACTATAATATGATATATCTCAGACAGGTTTGCCAAGATGAAAAACATCATGATTTGCTATTTAAAAACATAAATGAGAGGCTAAGAGATGGCTCAGTAGTAAAGAGCACTGGGTCCTGTTTCAGAGGACGTGGATTCAAATCCTAGCCCTTACATGCCAACATCTCTGTAGCTCCAGTCCCAGGGGAGAGGTCACTTGCTTCAGGCCTCTGTCATTGGAGACAAATATGCTACACAGACATAAATGCAGGCAAAACATCTATACATATACAAATAAATTAAAAAAAATTTTAAACCAAAAATAACTGAAATGAAAAACATTGCCTAGGAGAAATTATTTTAATTGTTAATGATCTTAAGGAAAATTTGCTGTCTTAGTTTGCTTTTTAAATTTATTATTGAATGAGTTTCCTGCTGTGTTGCCAAGCTGGTATTCAACACCTAAGCTCAAGTGGTCCTCCTGCCTCGCCTCAGTCTCCTGAGTGATTGGAGTTTGGGTGTTTGTTACTGTGCCTGGGTTTTAAAGTTACTTTTGGCAAATGTGGTAGGTATATGTCTGCTACTAAGTATAGTTTGATTTATATTATGTTCCTTATTCAAGACAGTGTGTTCCCTTTTACGAAAACCAAAGGATGGGTCTTGGGTATAGTCTGACCACAGAAGGGCTCTTAAGCAAAGCAGAGGTTCTTGGAATTGAGACATGAGGATGAAATGGGTCATCAAAGGGAAAGACATGAACATCGCTTTCCACCTTATAGGAGGACTATCAAGGGCTAACAGTAAAGTCAAACCAAACAGAAAATAGGAGAAATTGCTTTAAGAAGAGTCCAAAAGGAACACACATTTTAGTACCTACGTCTCGGCACACAATCTAATATTCAGAAGTAGTAACAGAACACGTCCCCACCCCTAAGGGGAATGGCTGGTTCTACTGCTCAGGAAATGAAGACAGACCTGGAGCGTCTTGACAGGTCAGCAGGGAAGGGAGGAATGTGCTCCTCACTCTTCCAAACAAACCCAAAATAACGGAAAACAGCAAACTCACGGACATGATGGCAAGTGAGTGAAAGTCACACAGAGGTCAAGTAAAATAGCCCACAGCGGGCATATCTAGCAGAACAGGACCGGGAGAGTGAGTATGGTAGTAATGGCATTTAAAAGCTATAGTATGGAATAAGTGTGGTCCATACTGTTATAAATGACTGGGTAGATAAATAAATAGATAATAAGAACATGAAGAAGAATTTTAATGTATTTATGTATATCCTTGTTCCAGTGAGGTGGAATATAAGACCACAATTTACATATAACTGTGTCTCCTAAAACACACTGAAAAGGGTACAAATATAACTGTATGGAGAAGGAAACCTGAAATCAAACCCAATATGTCAGCCACACGGTCAATGTTAAACTAAACAGTGTAAGGATAAGTTGTCAGAGTAGTCCATTGAAATAATGCAGTGGGGATGGTTCTTGGCTTCTTCAGCCTTCCTTCATTAAATACATCAACACTAAAAGGAGATAAGTATTGGGCAGATCTCAGCTGTGAGACATCCTATAATGGACCCAGTGCCCCAGAACTGCCCAGTTGATCAAAGACAAAGAAAGCCCAAGGAAGCTCTCACACACTAGAAGACTCTAATGTGGGTTAGCCACCAAGAGCAAAGTTGTATTCTGGGTGGCATGCTGGCACAAATGAAGGACAGTAGGAGGAATTGAGGAAGTCTGCATTAACACTGGGCTTCAGTTGGTACCCATGCATCACGACAGGCTTACTGGTTGAGACCTATTCATCCTTCTGTTGGATAGAGGTAATAGTATGGAAAATGAGGTTAGGTGTGTACAGAAATCTCAGTAGGAGGCTTGACATCGTTGAGAATATTTAGATAATGCTGAAGTTTAATGCAGCTTTAAAAGACTTATTCTAAAATGTCGTTCAAATGTTTTTTTTAACAAGCTTGCTTTATCCAGGGAGGATTAAAACAGTAAAGAAGTAGAAAGGGGGAAATTATCACTATTTGGGAAGACAAATTAGAGAAACCATTTAGTGAATTTTAAATTTTCCTTTATTTGATTTTTACAAACCAGAGCTAGATTTGTCAAATAATTCCTCGAACGTTACTTTGCCCATAGCATAGAAACTTCGGTTGAGAATAAGAGACCAATGGCAATTACATACCGTTAGAGTTTGCATGCATGGTACTTAGTTTTCTAAAAGGCCCGATGAATGAACCAGGATAGAAGAGATCTGAAGTTTATCTTCATTGGTAAGACACAGGTACATAATAATTTCTTCATGAAATTTAAAGCAGAAATGTTGTTTTCCTCCCCGAAAAGACATCTAAAATGTTAAGTATTTCACAAAAGGTCATGCACCGTTTCGTTTGAATCATTTAAACATATAATAGAAACGAGCTAACAGCAATGTTCATATAAAAATCAGAAAACAGAAAAATAACAAAAATGTTAAGGAGAAGCAACGGAACCACTTATTTGTCAAAATAGCAACACAATACTATTATAGTCTAAATTAAAAACAATGACATAATAATAAATTACTCAATAGTATCAACTAACCTTGTCATGCTGTATCTTAGAATTTGTAAAGGAACAAATAGAAGAAAGTACGTTTTAGTGAAAGAAAGAACAGAAAATGAACTTATTAATAAACCAAGCAAAGAACTGTTAAGTATTAATTTGAAGCTAAAGATGTAAGATTAAAACATTCTTTATCTGTTTTAAAAGCATTAAACTTGGAGGAACACAATGTGTCATAACATTAAACATTCAAACCTAACCAATGAGACTGCCATGAGCTACTTTGAAAGAGGAACAACCCTGTTATTGAATATATCCTGGGGTAATACAGACACAGAGTGGACACGAATATCTTCATTAGGGGTGGGTTCAAAATAACAGTTCATAGGGCACGCGCAGAAAGTCCTCCAGTCTGCAAAAGAGGGTTGCAAGAGGTGAAGAGTGGACCCTGAACAGGTTCACAATACTTGGTGAGGTGGGGATAGGATAGGGCTGGAGGGGAAGAAAGGAAAGGAAGGAAGAAAAGAACAAAAAAGAAAAATTAAAAGAAAATCTAAACATTATGGTGTACTGACTTCATCTACTTCATATTGCCTTCATTTACTGATAATTTTCAGGGCACAAACATGAACATTTTGTCAATATTTCAATATAAATCCAATGCTTTTAATACATCACATAATTTTTTAAAGATTTTTTTCATTTATTATGTATAGAGTTCTGCCCAGATGTACACTTGCACACCGGAAGAGGGTGTCGGATCCTCATTACAGATGGTTGTGAGCCATCATATGGTTGCTGGGAATTGAACTCAAAACTCCTGGAAGAGCAACCAGTCCTCTTAACCTCTGAGGCATCTCTCCATCCCCTACATCAGGTAACCTTAATGATACCATTTCCAATGTTTATATTCAGTTAAACTTTGTGAACATTATCTGATGTGCTATGGCACATACATAAACATATAGAGAAGACTAGGGGATGTGGTCATGTAAGCACCTTAGTGAATTTTGAAATACCTGCGCTAGAAATCCAGATGCTGTTAATATCTATCACAGAAACGAGACAAACTTGTGGAATGGCAATTTTTCTTATAAGGTAATAAAGAACGTTGCTTAAATGCCTTTTAGCGTTTTGTGGCAGGCAAATCTTGCAGATGATGAAGCTGAATACGCAGTTGGATGCTTTCTAAGTATTCAAAGATGTTTCTCTCTGCTGCTAACAAAACAGCCAAGACTGGGTGATTAATAAAAAATAGAAATGCATTTCTCACAGCTCTAGGTTCTAGGAAGTCCAAGGTGCTTGCACTTGCTGTCTCATAGGGTTTTTCTCACATTTCAGGATGCCTCCTACTCCAGAGAGAGAAATGAAGGGCATCTTCCCATAGAAGATCATAGATAAAATCTGAATGAGCCATTCCCTGGTAATGTGTGTAATACCATTGATACCTTCATAGGGAATAAAGTTTTAAAAGGCAAACACTTCCCCTAAAGCCCTGCCTCTATATCATGCAGTATTAGCTACGTGAGAGGTTTCTCACCCATGAATTTGGGAACAAAACCTCCTCGATGCACAGTATGATGGCTTGTCCTCACCATCAAAAGTAAAGAGGAAATATGAATCAGAGGAGTTTTGAAGCAAAGGGGGCCAAGAATCGAAGCTTTCGAAACTCTGTTTTTGTATTGCAAACAGTAAGAAGCAGAGTTCTGGAGAAAAGATCAGCATGTGATCGTGCAAATATCTACCTACCATCTGGGCAGAATTTGTAGCCAATGAGGCTATGTTTGAGTCTTAAGATATAGTAGAATTTCCCTGGCTAAGATTTTAACTCACTTGTGACCTGTCAACCCTCGAAGTCCCCTCCTTTCTATTGGTAAGTCTCATTTAATCCTTTCCAACCTTGCATCTGGAGCATATAATTTGGCGGGTTTTACAGGATTATAGAATAAACCATATCTTGAATGTCACTCTCTTGATTTACCTAATTTTTTGCTTCGGACTTTGAAATTTAGTTTAGAGTTGATGCTAGAGGGGTTGGGAAATGGGTATATATTATATCCAAGAAATATATGCATTTACATGTCAAGACTAACTCCACATTACTGTTAGAAGGGGTCATGGGTGTGAAGGCTTGGCTTGGAAGGACTTTTCATAAGACAATGTTAGAGCTTTCTCTCTGCTTGTGAGAACACAGAGAAGGGAGACATCTGGAAGCCAGAAGAACTCGAGAGCCTTCCTAAGAGTGTAACCATGCTGATAGATTCGTTTCACATCTCCGACCTCCAGAAAGGAGTAATTTCTGTTATTGAAGCTACCATATATACAGCATCTTGCTATGGTGGTACACGGTGATTGAGAGAAAAGCAAGTCATTCAGTTGAGTTCCTAAATAACTGGAGTTCTCTTTCTTTCCTCTTACCCAACTGTTTGTCTTTATCATTTATTTATCTATTGATTTGATGTGAGTGTGTGTGTGTGTGTGTTTGTGCACATGTGTGAGAGTGTGTGTGTGTGCACATGTGTGTTGCTAGGCATATAACTAACTCCCAATGTTGCACATACTATGCAGGTTAGATCCTCCCACACCCAATTTTCTTGTAAGAGTAGTATCTTTTGCACAGTGATATAATAGATTACCATGTCCTGCTAGAGCCTAGTGGATAACCACAGCTATTATCCAGGCACAGTTAGGAGGTGTATTCCCCTCTGTAACAGTGTGGATGTGTCAACTAAAGGATGTTGCTAGTGATTATTTAAAAAAAAAATCTAATGAAAAAAATCACAATTTTCCATTTCATGCTTTTGCAGGTATATAACCAAATCCAGGATAACTCTGAAACATTTTTTGTGTTTTTTTCCCTCTAACATTATTTTCAAAGGCTTTATTACTCCTAAGGATGACCAGCAGAAAATTAATCTTGATTGATAGTAAAATATCTTAATATATGTTTAGGTTGGCATTGGTCATATTTTGGCACAAATCATTCATTCCTTCAATTATATTCCAAAGAATAAATGGTTGTTTTCTCATCTACCTTATGGTGTCCCCCCACTACCCTGAAACCTTGTTCTCAGTACTCTGCTCCAGTTTTTAAGCCCACGGGGTTCCTCTCCATTGGGATCTAATAGCCCTAAACTCCGTCTGAAAAATGATCATTTCCACAATACTCACCTTCCCTGTCAGCTGCTCTGTAAAACCTTGACTGGTACGTCCAGGATCAAGAGCTGCCTTTCTGTAGAATCTCAGCTCACTTTACAGATACATACCTTTATCACAACCTGTCTACCCACCTCATGTTTTTGTTTGGCTGAGACGGGATCTCGCTGTGCCCAAGACTGGCCTAAAACCTGAAATCATCACATTTTAGAGCGACACATTTGGATAGGAAGCGAGCTGAAAACATGGTTTGCTAACTGTGTGTAATTGACATGACATCCTCTTTGAAAGGCCGGGTAAAAGTGTTACGTCTAAACTACTACGGCTTGGAAACCCGGGCTACTTAATACAAGTCAATTATTAAGCTCCGTTGTTTTTTAGTTTCCCTAAATATCAGAGGAAACGCATTGCGAAATCCCCGCTTTCCCGTTCCTTGTTCAATATTCAATGCAGCATGCGTGGTTCTACCATACACAGTTCTGGTACACCTGTATGTTAGTTTGTTGCCTGTGCTTCGCAAAAGCCTATTAGAAAGACCACAAGGAGCCTGGGATTCTCCACAGTTGTGTCCACATTTCCTTTGTAAACTTCTGAGATGTGATTTGTATTCCTTAGGTAATAGACAGGCTTTCTTCAACTTTCTTTACAGCCAGCCTACTGGGCCTCTTCAGTCTCCATTCCTGCCACTCCCGTGGACAACAACAAAAGCTCACACAAAGAAGCCAGAGACCAAAGACGCCTTTTCATGCTCCAAATCAAAGGCTATAGCCGCCTGGGCTTGGCACATACTCCAAACACTGCTCCCAAGTAGGGCTCATCCTGATCAACTGGCTACAGCATGTGGCCAGCAGGACCAGAGAAACTACAAATGGCTGCACCCACCCCTTCTCCAGGGGGCTTACCTTAGCAAAGAAAGGAGACACCAAAGGGCTAACATCAAAAGACATGGTGGATAGATTGGAGAGTTTGTGTAAGAATCTTCTTACATGGGTTCTAGTATAAGAGTGGTGGGGGAAATGGATTCCTCACACAGCAGGAGGCTGCCCTGCATGGAGGCTGCAATCATCAGGATGCAATGTTAGGAAGTGACTCAAACCTATAAGCTTTGCTTTTCCTGATTGATCAAGCAGGACTTAGAATAGCATCCTTAGTAGGTCTGCCGAGATGATGCCCCAAAGGCACTGGGGAAAGTAGTGCATAATACCTCACTTTTCATCAACAGCTTAGGGTTTCACTGGTTATGCCTCTGAGATCTAGGGCAAGAACCTTGTCATTGATAGTAACTGATACTTTGTTAGACAGGTGATAAAATGACTTGTCTGATTTAGAGAATAAATCAGAGGGTTTTAAAAAACAAAACAAAACAAACCGACCAACCAACAAACAAAAATGTGGAATAGATTTTTGGAAGAACAAATTGGGGAGTACAAAACTACAAACTAGGACTCCACAGAGTGGGACTCCCTAGTCCACTAAGCTAAAATAGCCAAGTGCTAGTCATCATGGCTAAGACTAAGAGAGCCTGACAGAGCTAAGTGTGCTGCTAGCAACGAAATCTGGGTTTAATTTCAAATGGCAATGGGTTCTGTTACTCCCGTCTGTGAGAATGTAAACATCTAAGTCCTTTATAAATTTTGACTTCTAAAGACAACCATGGCTTTGAGGACAGGAGCAAAAACATATGCAGCTCCGTTTCGACTGTTTTCAGAGGCCAGCAGGGTTTGCCATTCAGATACTATGGCCTGCAAACCCTAGACACTGTATGGCAGGCCATCGGTGGGCGGTATATTTGGTGGCACAAGGGGGATGGGCTTTAACGAAGTGGCATCATCAAAGGAGTAAAGAACAGAAAGGAGAGAAGAAAAGAAGAGGGAGGGAAAGGAGAGAGAGAAAGGTGCATTATGGGAGAGAAGGAAAATAAGAGAGCCATATCAGTATATTTTAACTCTCAAAATAACAGATGTGAAGGGAAAGATTTAATTTCTGAGGCTGACTTTTGAACTATCAGCACCGAGGTGTTAAGGATGACCCATCATCAAGGATGGTCCACTGTCAATCAGTTAAAGCCATGTCATGGCTGCTACTCTTCCTAAAGTCAGTGTTCAAGTTTGGTTGGAATCACTGGCCGATGCCAGGCATCCCAGGCGGAAAGCCAACTCCACCATTTTCTAACGGTGCAAACCCCATTAGTAGCAAACCCCACGCTATTTAACCTCCCTTTGTCTCCATTTTCCCATTGCCAAAATGAGGATTTGTACTTAAGCGGGCCATGAAGGAACAACCAAAAGCAATTCATAAAAGCACTTAAGTATCTGGCACAAGGTAAATAACAAATGTAAAATTAAGTTATTAGTACACTCTCAGAGTGTTTCCAGTGTGTGTGTGTGTGTGTGTGTGTGTGTGTGTGTTCATAATCTGACCGACACTACTGACTTAACGTTTCCATTACTGCACATTGAATCTGTCTCCTCCAATTCCAGCACCAAAGTCAAGCCCAGGTGACCACAGGATATATAAAACCAAGGAAGAATATTTTCAAGGCTCTCACAAATTTTTGGTATTTAACATTTTTTTGGTAGTTCAAGAGAATACCTTTATTCCAGGCTTGCCTTGTAGAGGCTTACGTTTTAATATTGATTGGTCTACCTCATTGGATCTGGAATGAAGAGAGTAGGCAGAGAGAACGCCAGTAAAGGGCCACAGCAGCTAAAATGGGAAAGTAACGACCATATTGTTTCAGTTCAAGGTTAAGTACTGTACCAAGTTGCAACGCCAACATTTGCCCACCCCCAAAATACATATATTAGCTATTAGCTTGCCCGGGGACATTATATATATGTGTGTGTGTGTGTGTGTGTGTGTGTGTGTGTGTGTGTGTATACATACATATATATATACATACATATATATATATATGTATATGCAGTTATTTTTAGAATGATGCTTGCCTGCCTTGGTCCTTAGTACCACAAAAGGAAGGGGAAAGGGAAAGAGATAAGGAAGACAATGATGTGGGAAAGACTATGGCTTCCTGCTAACTATCTATTAACTATCTATTTTGTTAGTAGTAAAATAAAGCCATAACCATAGTACTTGCATATTAGCTGTTGCTTTAAGGACTTTATGAGGATATCAACTCTTTAAATATCCCTATGATCAGTGATATCATTAGTTGCCTCTGAAAGTCGAGTGAATTGAAGCTTAGCGATGAAGGCAGACATTCCCAGAGTTCCAAGGCTTTAGAAAATGGTGACTTTCCTGCCAAGGCGTGCAGAGGAAGCCAGCTTCCTCCCATTTCCTTTGATTCGTCCTGATGACTCATTAGGAATCCAGTCTGACTCCCCTGCTCTTTGGGAAGGGCTCCCTCTAATTGCCTTTCCTGTCTTCATCCATTTTGCTCACTGCTCATATCACGGTGACGACATTTCTTGTATCCTTGTTAATGGCTTATAGATTCCCATCGAACCTTCATGCAGGGACTATTGTTCCCCAGGTTTAAATGTGCGTCCATTGGGGGAGGGAAGATGGATTATGCTTGAAACGAAATTCCGATTTTACACTTATATTTGCAAGTGACTTGAGGATCAGTTGCCTCCTCAATTTTGGGATCAGCCGGATGTTGATATCTAGTACCTCCTGTGTTTGGTTTACTGGCTAAGCACATTTGAATGGGATGCTTGTACTTTGCTATGATACGTAGGCAACGAAGGACGAAAGTTAAGGGACTGAACCCGCAGCTCATCGGCTCTCACCTATTTGCTGCTTCCATTTGCATCCTCGAGCTAATTAGTTTTCCTGTGATTAATGCTTATGAACCCAACCCGATAGAAGCAAACAAAATGCTACACAGGATATTCCTGATGTGACGGCGCGCATTAAAAATCCCAAGGAAGGAAGAACCGAATGCTACTCCTGGGGATGTAACTGGGCCAAAGCCAAACATCGGTGCCAAACACGCTGACTTCTTATCTTCTGACCCGCCTAAGCAATATGGAGGCTTCCAGTTCAGTAGTGAAAAAGCTGTTCTCTTGGGGGAAAAAAAAGCTTGCTTCTGCTTCGCGGGGGCAGCTCCCGGCAAAGAAACCCTCGCCATGATTGGGTTCAGATGCACGGGCAAAGGAAGCAATTTTGACAAAGAATAGCAAGAGCTGTCCATACAAATGTAGAACAAAAACATGAAAAGGCATAAAAGGTATTGATAATTAATTTGAAATACCGTAAGGAAACGGTAGCTAAAGTGAGGGGAAAATAGAGCCTCAACAAAGACAAGCCAAACAGCCGAGGCCATGAAGGCAGCTGCCTCAACACTGTACACTGCAATTGCGACACCCCATTTTTTTCTCCTGTAATTGTGGTTCTACTTATCCCAACTTAGACTCATAGAAAAACTTGAGTGGATGGGGGATTATTTCACGCTGGGAATACAAAAATAAGTTTGAACAAATTGCCCATTTGTGATTATTTAAATAAAACATCATAATTGGAATATGTTGGTCGATAAAGGCAATTCTTTTCCTTCTCTCTCTTTTGTATAAGAACAATACACTAAATGCTATCTTGATTTTTTTTTCTACTGCATTTCTGTAAATACAGTATTTAATGCCAGGTGCCCCCTCAATGTTACATTGTGATGGGCTCCATCAATGGAGGAGTAAACGCACCCCGTTTTGTTGCTTCCCCACCACTCAGGCTCTGACAAATCATTATCCACATTTGCTGCCTCTATGTTGTCTTCTATGATAATTACATGCAGCTTGACTCAGTGGTGCGCACATTTAATGGGTCCCCCCCCCTTACCACATTCATCTCGACACTGGTTCCCTTATATGGTTACATTCCCCACCATTGTTTTCGTGATTGTTTTGAAATATACCATTCAAATGAAAAGGATTACCCTTCTTTTATCGTAGTTTCCACAAAGGAAGGAGCTGATTTGGGAACATCTTATGAACCTCCTTTCTCAATTAGGATGGTGGGATGGGGAGCATTGGACTGCGTAGTGTCTCAGTGGTTGCACTCACACGCTAACAGAACAAATGTGGTTATTCCTTAGGGCTTCACCAACCTGTTTAACTCTTGATAGAGTTGCTGGTTATTCTGACATTTTTTTTTGCTTTTATATTTAAGCATTTAAAGCAAGCATTCATTTATGTATGATTTCAATAAATTATCTTTGTGTAATATCCTCCAGTAGATACAATACAATAAGATTTCGGTTTATGAATTAGCAAAGCAAAAATCAAAGAAGATCTATCTGTCAAACGAAGCTGAGTTTCTGCCAACAGTGTTAAGATGGAGTAGCACAATGCAACGTTAGGAATATTATACAGGAAAACTGGGGGCGTTTCTGTGTGTCTTCAGTGAACAGAGGCTATGTAAATGAATGCTGGAAGACACGTTACTTTACTCCTAGGGTCTCTGTTTTCCATCATTTAATTTAAACTGTGAAAACCGATCAAGCATCACATCTAATCTGCTACCATTTGAAATGGAGGATCCACTTGAGAACACTTGATGAGAGGAAGCACAAGGTATATATTGTGCCAGTTTTCTTGCTTGAAGCTCTCTCATGATAGGGGAATGAACCTCTGCTAAAGTTGTCCATGATTTGAACATTCTTGCCCATATGGAGTTGCAATGGTTCCAGAGCGTTGTGTCAACACCGATGGAAAATTTCAGCTTGAACTTAACCCATCAGAGTGGAGGACAGGAGTGAGACAGCCTGAACTCACAACCAGAGAGCATGCTTGTCCCTAATGCTCCGTTAGTAAATAGAGCACCCATTCTAAATCACAATGAGAAGGCAGGAATCCTCCACAAGTCACACAAAGTGGCTTAGAACCCTGAGTGCTCAGCAAACAGGAAGCCTGCCATTGATCAAACAGTCTTAAGTCTAAGGCTGGCTGTTACCATAAAGCAAATCTTCAGGGGCCTCTTCCTATAATGCTCTCTGACACTGTAAGGTGGCGGGAGGTATTTTACTGTATAGAATTTAATGACAATTGAATAGTCAAGGTGAACTTCAATATTTAATACAACGAATTAATTCAAATGCTTCATGAAGAGTCAGGGATTTGAAAGAATAAAGACATTATTTTGAAGAGAAGGAAAATCAATAAAATCATAAGTTGTTTTTACCAATAAGTTGATTGTAACGTCTCTTCATTTCCATCCTCCATGACTTTTCCTGCCTTTGCATTTCGTAGTCTGAAGTTTGAGCACGTACGGTACATTCATTCAGTTGTTTCCTGACCAATATTTTTTCTAAATTCCATTTATAATTCTTCCTCCATAGTTTCTATAAATACTGGCATAAAACATAAGATGGAGAGGAGATACCACCTCTGTATTTAAAATGTGTCTGATGAACCAATTAACTTTTGACTCTCTAGTCAACATGTTTTAGAGTGGCCCCGTGTGTATCCACTCAGGGTCATTTCCCAGAGAAGGCTGCTCTATGGAGGCGAGAAAGGCGAGGCCCCCTTATCTTACAAGGTTAGTACACAGTAGTAATTACAGCATCACTTATTCTGAAAGACGCAAATCCCGTGGGACAACTACTATCCTGTCTATCAACATATATGCATTGATATTATCGTAAGCACCAGGCATATCTTAGTTAAAAATACACAATGGTCTCCAATCTGTTTGAACGGTGAGACAAGCAAAAATAAACTAAGTAGAAAGAGAAGAGATAAAGTATATTCAAAAGCTCTTAGACATTTAGACAGGTGACTACAGAAGATTCTTTTGCCTCAGTGTATACCCAAAAAGTGGAAAACTTACCCCTATATCTGTATTTTTGTTCAGTTTGTTTGCTTGGCTCATTGGCTGTTTTGATAGGCAACTCTCAGTGTACCACCCAGGATAGTCGAACTCTTGCTATCCCTGCTTCTACTCACTGAGTTTTAGAAGTTTGCACTGTGGCTCTCAGGTCACAAGTGTTCGCACCAGGAAAGCATGGTCTACACAGGGAATGAGGTAGAAAATTATTTTTTCAGTCTGACTGGGGGGCAAGGGGGTGCATCTCAGATTTGAGAAGTGAGCACAGTAGTAAGGAAGGGTACAGAAATCCAGCAAGATGAAACATGTCTTAGGCCTTGTTTACAATCCTTCCAAGCGTTGGTTTATACCATTGGAAAGGAAGACACACACCAGCTCACTAAAATCTGCACGTGTGTTGTCCCCATTCACCTGGACCACCTGAACCCTCTCACCTTGGCTGGAACCAGCATGAATTTCAAATAGCACAACAGGATCTCAAAAATTACCTTAGCTTTATTTCACTCCATTCTATAACCTCCTTCTCAGTAGATTATTTACACGTTTAAACCTTTGCGTAGAAGCCACTGCAAAGCATGATCAGTTAAGAAATTATTACATTGACGGATTGCTTGGTGAGCGTGTGTGTGTGTGTGTGTGTGTGTGTGTGTGTGTGTGTGTGTGTGTGACAGCACAAATACAGAAGTCAAAGGGCAACTTGCAGGAGTCTGTTTTCCCCTCCACTATGTGGTATTTGGGATCAAACTCAGGTCCTCAAGTTTGACAGCCAGTTTGACAGCCTTGACGCACTGGGCCATTCCACCGACCCTAGTCTTTTGAAATTATCAGCTTTGACTTGTGTGACCACAGATACATGAAGAGCCTCCAAAAGGCTTTTCCTGAACATGCTAGCTAAGTGACTTTACTTTTTTTTTTTTTGTATTTCCACTAATTGTCATTCAGACATTCATTTTATTCAACTGTTTTTTTTTAATCAAATTCCTTCTTCCAGAAACTATCTAAAATGCTGATGTTTCCCTTCCTTTGCTTTGAATCCAACTTTTTACTATATTAAAGTTTTAATTTCTATCTCCCGAACTGGAGCCCACACTCCACGGAACGAAAGCCATGTGCATTTTCTTCACTGTTATATCCTTTCTGATATGTGGCAGGCAATCAAAAATGTTTGTAGAATAAATGTTTAATATTATTCAGAATTTCTGGTTTTCCTTTAGGCTTCCAATATAGACTTTCTTCCATTAATTTTTGATGCGATAGGTAATTATAAATAGCTCTTTTCTCCAGTAGCTAGGAGCTTACTTGTGGCTTAGTACTTGTCACATAAAAACCTTTCTTGAATTTACCTCATAGCTGACTATATTAGTGGGCCTTTAGTCCCTGAACTGAGTGAACTGGGACAGATGGGCTCTTTAACCGAGTATGGAAAAAGTACTAAGGTATTGAGTTTGTTTCACAAAATT
The DNA here is from genome assembly GCF_011064425.1 of Rattus rattus. Taxonomy (NCBI): domain Eukaryota; kingdom Metazoa; phylum Chordata; class Mammalia; order Rodentia; family Muridae; genus Rattus; species Rattus rattus. Next base: position 20,098,328 of record NC_046162.1, read on the forward strand.
CAAGACAAATAGATGTTCTTTTCACAATTTATGCATGATTTTCATTCATTATGACATTAAACATTATAGCATCATAGTACTTGGTGGCCTACAGACTAAACCTTGCTTCTCCTTGCTCAGACTATCTTGTGGGACAGCTTCCTTGCCATATCTGCCCCACCTCCCTGTTAATAGTCTGGAACTATACTGATTTCAGGCCTGAGTCCTGATCACATTCAGACCCAATACCCTCTCCCTTGATGACCTCAGCCCAGGCTTTTGTGTCTCCCTCGCATCCCCTTTCAGATGCTATTCGTCAGAGAGGTCTTCTTGATCCACTCCATGTGTTCATTTCTTACCTCATTCTACACCGAAGCTTGCCTTTCCATACCATTGTTTTGGTGTTGCTGTTAATAACTGACCTAAAACGTTATCTTGTTATCTACAGATTCACCATTGAATCCCCCTACTGCAAAAACTCAAATCCGATGTACACTAGTAGATGTACACTGCTGCTGTTCATATACACGAGTGACCATCTTGAACTATGTTTAAATCAGAATCCATGATATATAATTAAGACCCACTCTAAATTTTAACCCCCAAGTTCTACTACCCCCCCTTATGGACTGTTATAAAGGCAAAAAAAGTTTTTTTCTGTGGTAAAGGGTGATAGACTCCACGCTGGGAAGTGAGTTAACTCGATTGCAAGAATTAGGCTTTTCTATCCAAAGAAATCTACGGTGGCTGCTCTTTTAATGGATCTAAAATGACAACAAAACCTACCGAAGACATTTGCTGCCCTAAGTCCTACCTAGCATCATTCAAACTATATTTAAATCGTATTTACTTATTTATAAGTATCATTTAAATAGATGAATATAAATTATTGTTGGCTAATTTTCAGTGATTTACTGTAATACCTGATCTAAAAATGTCAAGTGGCCATTAGCAGTAAACCTCGAAGAATTTATTTGCTGTAATATTCCTCCTTAAATATTATCATTGCGCTATTTCATTTTATTGGATTATTTTTTAAAAAAGAATCTTTTGGAAATGGCAGTTAATTCTCGATTTAGGGTGATTTTAAAGGGCTGGGAAATGCTCCCTCCACAGGCAACATAACGTTCAGCAGGGCCCTGACCTCTGGAACAGGGCTTGCACTACACCTGACGTCCAGCAGGGGCCGCTAGAACAGGGCTTGCAGTGAAACAGGATGGAGGATTCTTGTTTGAGCCGCCTGCCATTCTGGGTTAGGGTAAGCAAGGAAGTACTTTGCATACCGCATGCCTGATGGAGTCTGGAATTACATAAAGTACACGTTATCTTCTACCCTACAACGTATATCAGCTCATGGTCCTTACAATCACTGTGCCTGATTGGTGAACACACAAGTGATTAATATCGAAAGCATTATAAGTAAAATGAAACAAAACAACAACAAAAACTTCCCGTAGACCTACTTCTGTCTCTGTGCGCCTACAGAGCACAGTTACTTCAGTTTTATCCTTAGTTTCTACATAAATACATTGCGACCCTAAAGAAGCTGTGATTCCTCCCTGACGGAGTGACTTAACCGTGCCTGATGTTTCTCGTCAATGAAACACGGAAGAGAGATCAGATTTCGTTTTACTCCATGCAATGAGGTTTAGAATGTAGATTTAAAACTCAGATCACTCCGCCGGGGTTAAGTCTCTCCATGTTGAACCCTCATCAACAGAGTCATACCACGTGTTACAGTCTGACTCAGTAGGATTCAGGCGGACTGTCTATATTTCTCTCAAGTTCACCAATGCCATTTATTTTATTTGTAGCTCATACAGTGAAAGCCACTATCTTGCTACTTGCTTTGGAATACAAGGCAGATCCTGTTAGTAAGACCAACAAATAATGCAAGTTCCTCTGTAGATATTCGAAATATGTAAATATTTAATCGAAAGAGTTGTGGATGTTATTCCTGGAGTTCCAGACAATATTTGGCTTTCTTTAGATTCTTTTATATTGTCTGACTCTTTAAAACAATGAATATGTAGCGCTTTTTATTATCAGCGAGTAAATAATTGGATTTTACAAGAAATAAAATTTGAAAAAAGCTTAGCAGCATTATATATTTAGTGGGGGTCACAGAATTGCATTTACTGTTTCAGGGATGTGAATATTAATGATAGTTTATGTAAATAAATTATATATACAAACACACACATATACATATGTAAACATGACATAAGCTCTTACGATCTGCACACATAGACTAAGTATATACATCTATCGTGTGAACTTTGCTTACCTAGAGAACAAAGATGAAACCCTTTATTTTTTTAGTTTGGTACAAGTGACATAGGAAGAGCTGAGTCTATATTCTGGAAACTCTGGGTCTACTAACTTGGACTTACCTCATAAACCCAGTGCTTTATACCTTAGCTCAGTATTTCTCAACCTGTGGGCAGAGACACCCCCCCCCAATTAGATATCCTGCATATCAGATATTTACAGTGCTGTTCACAATAGTAGCAAACTTATAGTTACCAAATAGCAATGGAAATAATGTTATTGTTGGGGACCACCACAAGATGGGGGTATTAAAGGGTCATGGCATTAGGAAGGTTGAGAATCACAGCCTTAGTTGATCTAGATGTGTGTCTAGCCAACAGTTTGTAAGAGAGTGATTTGTTAAAATAAAGCAATAATTCTTAAAGTCATGTTTACGGGTGAAAGCTACCACAATATCTTTTCCTGCAGGCTCAGTGGGGAGACTTTGGGGGGGGGTGGAGATTTTCAAATTCCTTTTATTCAGGCCAGCCAGGGCGATGAAGACTAACTTCTCCCGGATCCAGGAGTGCTTGTTGGTTTTCATCCTCTGACCCAGTTTGATGTGTGGGAAGGTGACAACTAACTCCGGGCCACATCTCAGGGAGCCCTCACAGCAATAAGGAGTTGATTGTGAACTGTGCAAACCACGGCGAATGCTTTCCGTTCTTCAGCCACCTGGGTTGAAGGCGAGGACCCGTTTTCCTTTGGTGTACGTGTTTCAGGCTCTCCCTCTCGAGAGAAAGGAGGTGAGAGTAGAGCCTCTCGGTGCATTTAGAGGCTGAACTGGAATCGTATGCCTCAGAGGCGAAATTAAAAAAGAAAAACATAATCTCAAAGTTCAATCCAGCTGCATGTGTTGTGAGCCCGCTTTCAAATTTTAAAGTACAGAAGAAAAAAAAAAAACCTCAACAAAAACAAACATACCAACAAACAAAAATATAACTATCAGGCACTCTACGATGTGAGGATCATTTAGATGAGACCGGAAGGAAGTGAACTGTGTTCAGCCCAGTGTGTTAAAGACGCAGGACCACACTTAGCCAACATGCCCCTGCTTCAGTTTTACATGGTTAAATGATATCGGATTACACAACGGAGCACATAACAATTTCTATTCTGCAAATTATAATCACTAAAAGAATCAGCCCGGTATTTATGAGCCGGTGAGTGCATCTGTCATATGGCCTCGTGGCCCACATCAAAGCTATCAGAGCTATTAAGATGATTTCCCTATTTGGCCGGGTTTTAAAGACTATAGTTGTGAAGTCAGTGGCAGATGACCTACTAATGGTGTTTAATGGTTCTCCCAGCAAATCGTGAAGTACCTTGAGTGACCCACTGGTTAAGTACATCAAAGGAAAATTCTAGTTTTAATCACTTAATCCTTGATTCCTTCCTGTTTTTCTTTTGAGCAGTGATGTCTTATTTGTGCCTTCAAGGAAGAATAGAGAGGGTAAAAAGTAGGAGGGAAAACTATTTCTTCAGTACTGAGCTGAGTGTTTGATGCTTAGAACCCCACAGTGGAAGTAAATAGCATCCACATATTTGGTGAATTAGGGAACAGTCTAGGGAACCCCATACCAAGGTCATCCAGTCCTGGTACAGTGTGGTAAGGTCTGAATGTAGTCTACTGGAGTGGAGAGCCTGGTATCCTTGTGACATTTCCCAGAGAAAGAAATGCTAAGCTTGACAGGATGAAACTCCACGTGTACCAAAGGCTGAGTTAGGACTCCTAGTAGGCCTTTTAAAGATGTTATTATTTTAAAGAAATATCATTCAGCACCCTTGTGAATGTCACAAGCAGGCATAAAACACAACACCCTCACCAAGACTGAGGTCTAGGCAGATATAAATGGGAAGCAAACCCCAGGGTGAGTTGGTGGGGAGCAAGCTGGACATCACGGGAAGCCGACATGGGCAAGAGGAAGCTGTGCTTTCCTGGGTTCACATGCCCTCTTTATCTTCTGTCTTGGAAAGCTTGCTAATCACGATAGGGCCTAGAACAAAGGCTATGATGTTGGCCTGGAAACCAGAGTCACAGAAAGTAAGTGAGGAAAATTACCTAGGGGGGAAAAAAGTTCTCATCCCAGAAGATACTGATACAATCTGTAAGGCTCATGTGGGCAGAAGGTGGCAATGTCTTCATTCCACACACAATTGACTTCAAAACTGTTTCAAGGCGATTCCTGCCTGCCAGCCTCAAGGAAGAAAAGCTGGGGGAAGGGGTTCTCAAGAATAGCACCCACTTCCTTTACCATTCTTCCCTGGGTGTCCCCCAAACATGCTGCTTTTTTTCTTCCCCTCAGATAAATAAATGAGTACCTTTCATTTTTCTTCATTTTTGGGAGTGGTATCTTAGCTAGCTGGGAATGCAGATTAATTTCCAGGAAAAAGCATTGGATTTTTTTTAAATAAATGTTTTCTAACTTACTTAGTGATTTTTCAATTCCTTTCTTGCTTGCGAGTGAAGACATTTAAAAGTCTTAAGCTTATACCAGGGGCACTCAATCTAAGTACTCAGAAAGTACATGCACACCCTTTTTCAGGAAGCTAGTTGGAAAGCTAAATGTTCTAGATGTCCCCTGCCCATTTTTCCTTTAAAATGGGAACACTCTCTCTGGTGTTAAACATGATCTGAATTTGTTTCCATAAAAGGGAGGAAAGAACCAGAGATGTTCCTTCAGTAAGGATCTGTTTGTTCACCTAACAATCTGCATAATCATGTCCTTCTTGAATTAAGTATATTTTTCAGATCTGATTGCCTTATTAATCCCGAGATTTCCTGGAGAAGAACCAGTTCTGCCATCTTCAAGCCAAATTTGAAGCAGACTTTATTAAATACTGACAAAAATGGACTTTGGTTAAGACTACTCACTAGAACTTCCTTCTGATGGGGGCTTGAGACACATGTCAGAGTTTATAAAGACAAACCTATAGGCTGCCAAACTTTCCAATGAGGCTTTTGTCATTTTTTCAAGAACTACAATTCCCAGAATTCCAGAAAATTTCCTGGTCCTTAGATGAGTGGGCCTCACAGGTCAATTTTAGGTATTATACTCTCTTGTCGTATTGCTTTTTATTCTACCCAGAGAAGTTTTGAGTGTCAACCTTCTTTTACACACATTTTAGTTGCATTAGAGTATATTACTATCTATGAAAGAAGTGTTTTGCTGATTACCAACTATACTCCGGAAAACAAATACGATTATCCCAGGAGCTGGAGCTCAATGGGTCCTGACATAGGATGGGACTTACACTGTGCTCGATTGTGCTTTTCATCATAATAAAAAGGGGGCAAGTAGAAGGTAGTACTTATTTCCTATGGACCATTGGATTAGTTTTGCTAAACTAAGTAAGTTCGTAGCCTCTAGTCTGGATTGCCATGCATGGTCAATACCTATTAGCAGTTATTAGTGCCAGCAGACTGCCTGGCATACACCAGAGGAATGGTTTGATAAATATTTTGAGAATGAATAGTCAAAATTGATCATTTTTTGTGTTTTAGCAGGATAGTGTTCTTGCTTATTCCCAAATGTGCATATCACAAGTTCTAACTAGTCCCTAGTTCCCACTCATTTAACGGGATTTTAGGTATGGTAGCATACATCATGAAGCCGACATTGAATTCATTCTAATTTTTAAAGATACAAAACCCAGTTAAATTAAAAGTCAGTGCATGGTCTGGCTTAAACCTACAATGGCTCCTCAAAGCTCATGCATTCAAGGATTGGTCGACAGCTCATAGGCTTTGGGGAAGGGGCCGGATCAGGTGTTCCCTCATCTCATTACTGGATGCATCCTTTAATCGAGTCATAATTGGATGGCATTAGTGTGGGGCGATTCAAACTAGGAGATGGCACCTTGTTGGAGAAAGTGAGTCACTTCTGTTATATCTTTTTATAAGAGTTTCTCTTGTGCCCATTTCTTTCTATCTCTCTATTCTCTGCCTCCTCCTGTCACTAAATTAAGTCAATAGAACCTAGTGGCCACCAATTGAAACCTCGGAAACCATGGACCAAAGTGAGTACAGTGAGTACGTCTTGCTGCAAACCGTTTCTCCATCACATTTGTCACCCAACTAAAAGCCTGATCAATACAAGGCACAGAGAGGTTGCACAGGACAGTAGGGAGCACACCGCTTTGGTGAAAATCTAGCATCCTGACATGGCTTCTTCCTTCAGACAGGTGACGCCATTGGATTGTCATTTCTTCAACTTCCCTTGGCACTTTTACTTAACTAAAAAAAGGTTAAGTTATTAAATTTCGTTGTTTTTCCTCTGGCGTTAGCCATCTTGAGGTTCTAAATCATTTTCACAGAAAATTCTGGAAGATCGTTAATAATGCAGAGGAGCAAATAAAGTTGGATTGCGGTTTTTCTCCCCCTCTATTGTTTTCCTAGGATGTCGTAGTAACAAAGCCAGCCTAACAGTAAGCAATCCTGACAGTGACTGAGACTTCAAACCTGGCGAGTTCTAAAATGCTGTGTTAAATGATACAACAGGCCAAACTAAAGCAATGCTTTCCTAATGCCAAAGAAAACAGGGAAATGAAAAGATCCTCACTTGATTAAGGTCATAGACCTAGAGATCAGACATAGAACACCTGTCCTTCACCCACATGGAATATACCCTATGTTCTACACATGCTCTACAAGAGTGGAAATGGAAACTTTGCTTTGACCAGTAGGTTCTTTGTAAAGCTACTCTTCACAAGTTGACCGACTCCTTATTCATGATTAGATGAATTCAAATCTCTAGAATTTCTACCTAAGGGAGATTTTAAAATCTCTGTATTTTCCATATACAGAAATTTCACTTGACTATATGCATTTTCAAGTCATCCATAGTCTCTCTTGTGACACAACAAGATTTCACCTGTTCTCTCTTGCGTCCCCTGATTTTGTCAGAAGCATCAAGCTGACCCACTCAGGTACCAACTGTTGACCTTTAGTCAGGAGGAAGTTGTTGAGATGGAGACAGAGGAGGGCTGTGGGATGTCACAAATGGATAGAGATTTAACTCTCTCAACTGCTCAGGGAGGCTGTACATGGGGGAAAGAAGACGGATGCTCTTGGAAATGGGAAGTCTCAGAGAATTATTTCTGAGAGCCTTTAAATGCCAGTGGAAAACTAGTCATGACCAGTTCTGATTGAAGAGCAACAGAGGTCTTCCAGTTAGTTACAGGCCTGTATTTACTTTGACTCTATTATCTAATATTTACGGGGTTCTGTTATGATGTTTTCTTCTCTCATTTTGTTCATGCAGTGGTGGGGAGGAACATGCATTTGTATCTTTAAAAAAGGAAGGGGAGAAGAAGCAATTTCATGTACTCTTCAATTTTGTACTCCACATTCCCTGTGTCCAAGTTGCTATTGTTACCTAATAAATTCAACATGTCATCCATTTCTGTGCCATTGAAACACTATATATATATATATATATATATATATATATATATATATAGTCCTCTTCCATTCTGAAATGGTTAATTTCAAATTGTTTTTCCCAAGGAATTCTCCTCTGAGCCCTATTACCAACACATGATTGTCACTGCAACATGGCTTTACTGACACATTGGTGTTAAAAGGCGGTGACAGAGCCACCAGGAGGGAACAGGAGCCATTTCTATACACACTGTAAGAACTACAGTGACAATCCAAAGGAACACGGCATCTGCATTCTGTGTTGATGCAACCTACTGAACTGTGGGGCTTGCAATTTCAGAATGCAGAATGCCATGCCCGGCTCCACCTAGGGAGTTCTCGCAGCTGCTCCGCTTGCCTCCCCGTTCTCAGAATCCTGATGCTGAAGTTAATATATAAGGACATCCCTTGTGTAGTGATGGGGACATGGCAGCAGGGCATGCTAGAGCGCCACATATTTTTATGCATTTATTTATTCAAGCTGTGTGGCCTCTCCCCGCCACCAATCCCCCGCCCCCAGCCCCCAACACCTTTCCCTTTGCAACTTATCAACTTGAGCCCTCAGACACTCACACCCACACAATGATCTCAGCAGGCAAGGAGGAAAATGGAGAGCAAATGCACTTTAGGAAAAGAACAGGAAACCGACACTGAAATGGCCATTACCGGGCATTGCGATTTCACCTGTGGTTTCGGCTTCTGCCGCGAGCATACGCAATGAATGTGGCCTGATTGCCTTAATTCAGTGATATTGGCAATAATCACAATGGCAGGCAGTGCCTGGGAGATTGCCCTTGACAGCAGAGTTACCGAGATGGAGATATGGAAAAATTCTATCGGGCACAACACACAAAAGGAATAATAGAGAGGTGTTCAGGAACCCATTTCCCGGTGGAAGGGTAACTGGCAAACGAGCTGCATTCTCTGAGTCATTAACCGGATGTCTGATGAGTTGATCAGTTCCTGGTTCCCCTTTGTCGTTGGGATTCTCCGCGCCCTGGGAAGATAACAGCCGTGCGGTGGTGATACGGAACGACCACAGAGACAGTCTGGGGCTGATTTAGACTTTAGGATGAAAAGAGGCAAGTTTAAAAAGAAAAAAGAAAAAAAAAGAAAACGGAAAAGAATTAAATATAAAAATAAAATCAACCTGATTTCAAAGGCAAAACACCAAAGGCCATTCCCAGAGCGGGAAGAGCGCCGAGCTGACTGAGCCTCTTGGCCAGCTGTCACTGCCTGCTCTGAGGAAGGCGCTGCTGCCTTTGATGGCCAAGGCCGTTTCAAGTTAGAAAGTCCAGTGGTTTAGGTTGGGTAAAAGGCAAGAAGAGTTGATGAGTCTTCAAAAGTTGTCAAAAGGAGTTTTGTGAGAAGGCTGAAAGGTCATCTGTGGAAAAGTAAGGGAAAACCTTGGTGGAGCTGACATTCGTGCCAAGGGTTAGCCAAGGGCTGGGATAGTCGGAGCGGCCAAGCCGTGTGCTTTTCTTCCTCCCTCACCACATCTAACAAAGCATAACCAGTCCTAACGATGGCATTTCTGAACAAGATATCTTATCTGGCCAATACAACACAAGTGCTCTAATAACAATGTAATTTCAGCATTGTGCGCACTGCAATCAATCAAGAAAGCCTTAATATAATTATGCAGCACAGAAACTCGTCAGTGGACATTAACTGTCTCTACCAATAATTATGCATATATGAATCTATATCTATTTTCATGCCAAGTTAAAATAGGGCACAGTGAACTTCTAGACTATGTCTTTAATCCCTGGTCACAATGGATTTACAAAGTACAATAACAAGGAAGACCTCATCCCAGATCCAGTGTTAACTTTAACTTGAATTCAGTTAGTTGCCTGGAGCCTGTTTCATTGGCCTCATGGTGTCTTAGGCCCAACACTGTATCTCCTTCCATGTAACTCTATAGTAAAATCATCACTTACTTCTTTTGGTTTAACAGTCAGAGATTAGACAGTGTTCCCATTTCATTCATTTATTCATTCCTTCACCTGGTAAATACTCACGAAGTAACTATTATATGCTAGACCTTGTCCTACCAGGTTCAAAGAGTATTGTAATAAAAAATGAGATAATTACCCTTCTGTGATATACGTAAACAAGGAAATATGCAGACAGATCATGAAGCATGAAACACAGTGAAGGGGAACAGGAAATGAATGGCTACAAGGCTACAGGGAGCTTTCTGTCTTGCAGAGTGCCTAGCTTATATCTAAACTGAGACTGGGCAGAAGTCAGGGAGGGAACCATGCTCAAAGTCATGATCCAAACAAGGAAGAACAATACCAAATAGAGGTGCCTCACGGTGTGGATTTCTACCACTGGAAGTTCTGTTGTTCTTTAATTTTATAGTATTATGTATTAATCTTAGAGAATTTCATGTAATGTGTCTTGTTCATATGTACCCCTACTCCTCACCTCAACTCTCCTAAAAGCCACTCACTTTTTAGGTAACAAAGGTAGGAATTGAGCATCTGTAGATTGCATTCTTAAACCTGTTCATTGGCAGATGCCAGGACACAACTCTTCTGCTTCTCATGCATTCTCTGCTAGCAGTGCTCCTGCCCACCTCAGTTCTCCCCTCACTGTTACTTATGAAATAGGAAAAAAATTTGTAGCTTCTGTAATTGTCATAGGCAGAGTCAATCTTTATGTTTAGAACAATTAAAAAAAAATGAAATATTTATTATGCCTGTTGTTAGCCATAAAACACTTCTGTAAATATTTTGTCTCTCCTAATTAAATATTATTTCTGGCAACAGAAGTATATTGAGTCCTTGGGTCCTTTTGTTTGAGTTAAATTTTTTTCTCAGTTCTGTGACTAAAAAAAAATATGATAAAAGAAAACTACAGCATCACATGTGGGCCATCTTGCCTATTACTACATGTTCAAGAATACAATACAGAAAGCCAAATTAATAGAGAAAAATGGCCATGTTATCTAATTATCTGTGAAAGTCTTAGGACAGGCTGATCACAAAAAGTTAACAGCCATATGCTACTATCTTACCTATTTATTTTCCAAAGATTATAAAATAATGATCCAGTTTAATGCTGTCCACGTGTAGTTGAATTTACAACTGTCATTAAACTGCCAGCGATAATGTAAAATGATAAAAGTCATCTGGTAAGCAGTTTGATACTGTTTAAAGAGTGACAAAGTTATTAATCCCCTTTGATCCACTAATCCTATTTCTGTGAACTAACTCTTAATGTATACGGACTTATTTTACTGGATCTTATTTATTAGAATAAAAATGTAAGGGAACTAATTATTCAATGTTACAGGAATGATGATGTAAAAATTAAGTCATTGGTTCAGTAAATGGTATTCAGGGATTAAGAGATAAATACTTGTCATAGGTAAGACTGAAGAATAACTGAGAAAACATGCGGAGGTCACAGTTTTATATAAAATATATTCATATGAATGACAAATATTATAAAAGTGGGAAAGACTTGTGAATGCATGATCTGTGACTATATATAAATTGATGTTACACGTTACATATACTTTGTATTAATATAATGAAATAAAAACTCTATTACAATTAAAATACATAATTTCAAAGTTTTAAGGGAGCAAATTACTGACCAAGTTTGTAAAGTGTACGATCTGGTGATGTCCTACTTTTTAATGTGCCATAGTATTTTCAAGATGGTATCTATCTCTCCTACATGAAGATTCCCAGAATCCTAACTACATTAAATCACATATTAAATATATTTTCTCATTTCTCCAAATTCAAGATTTTAATTCTCTTTAATGCCCTATTTTAATTGGAATGTTGCTAAATCCGTTGACAGTCTCACCAACCATTTTAACAGCCTTTTAATTTGTCGTCTAGAAAATTATAACTCTTCATTAACTTTGGGAGACGCGGCATTGCAGTTGTGATGTATCATTCCTCATTTTATTAACAATCTACTTAATGAAATTCAGGCTTCGAGCAGATGATAGTGATAATGGAAGAACTTGCCCTGGATTTTTTTTTTCCTTTCACAAATTAAGAATTTACTGATAAGCATAATAGGAGAACAAACATTTAATTCTTGCAGAGCACCAGAAGTAAAAACCTCAAGAAGGAGATTTCTGAGCTCGCAAACTTATAATTAATATCCACCTGAACATTTATCCAACTATCCTATCGCATTCCCATGCTGTTGGTCACAGTCCAGCGACACTGTGCAGCTTGACCAGTCATTTCGTAGAATAAAACTTCTCAGCTTATATCAGTAACACTTGGGTGGCAGTAAGCAGGTGACCTAGAAAGGATCCTTCTTTGAGGTCCACCCAGAAGTTGTTAGCTTCGTATGGAAATCACTTGTATTTGGCTGTTTAAGTGCAGCTGCTGTTATTGATTACATAGCTCTGCTATTGATTATGAGATATGAAGTTGTCCCAATATATACAAAGGTATACTATAAAAGTCAAAGAGCTGGGGTTGACATGATCTCACAGACACTTGTTGCTCCCTTCTTTGTTCATTTTAGGGAAGACAACTGAGGCATAAAGAGGGGAAGTGAGTTGTCAAGGCAATAGCATAAGTGAGTGGCAGAATTTTACGTACTTAGACTAAGAAACTATTGGTCTACCATTAGTTTCTATTTCTCCCACATGGGAAATGTTTACAATTTATCTCAAAAGAGTGATCTGGAAGGAGATTCAGTTGGCGAGATCCTTGATTCATGACCCTGAGGTTCTGTGTTTGAATCCCCAAAACTCAAATAAATGTAACCCCAACACTAATGGGATAGGAGGGGCAGAGACAGACCGATCCCTCACCAGCTAGTCTAGCCAAATTATCAAGCTCTGGTTTGTTGAGAGACTTCTCAAAAATAAGGTAGAGAATGACTGAGGAAGACATCTGACACTAAACATCAACCTCTCCCCTGCACACACTTTCATAGGCATGAAACACACATATACCGTGCACACATATTGGGTCAGTAACCTGCCTCTTCAAGTCTCTCTCTCTCTCCCTCCCTCCCCCTCCCTCCCTCCCTCTCCCCCTCACCACGCGTGCATGCACACACATGCACACACACACACACACACACAGCTCAAAATTATATATATATATATATAATTTTATATATATAATTATAAATGGAGCTCTCCAATTGAGATATACATTTCCAGGAAGAGAAAATAAGGGTTAGGGTTCCACGAAGGCAAAGCCTATTGGTTCTAGCCAGTCTAGCCAGTGTTCTGTCTGGCAGCAGGTGGTATAGGCTACTCCTAGGAACCCATAGGAAACAATATGGTTCACATACCATCAAATGGGCAGTGCTACACAAAGGCAAAAGAACGATTCTAAGAGATAACTTCAGAGGGGGAAAAAAAGCATCTTTCACAAGGTTTTGTTTGGGGTATTATGCTCCCCCCCAGGTTTATGTGGCAAATGTTGTAACACACTGAGATTAATTTTCACATAAGACCTATTTCTCCCATGGGAATCGGACATCATTTCATTTTTTGTTCCTTCCTCATATCAAAACACTGTCCTCCCTAGGGATGATTTGTGGTATAGGTGGAAAGTTTCCCACAGACAAACACGAAATGAGACAGAAACCTCCAGCAAGGCTCGTTGTTATCTCTTGACTCCGTATTATCTGTTCTGGGGCATCTTCGGGCTGCGTCTCATACACTAATCGATAAACCAGAAGTGCAATACTCAAGAAAAATGAACCCTTTAACCATCAGTCCTATACACTATCAGCAGTACTTATCCAACCATTTATTTATTCTACTTATTTTTGTTATTTATTCTTGAGATAAATAAAGTCTTGCAATAGAGTCCAGGCTGGCCTCATGATAATCGTCCTATCTTAGGCACAAAAGTGTTGGGGTTATAAATAGAAATCACTATGTCTAATAGTCACTTGATAAAAACATCTCACAATCATACAGTCATATTTCTAGAAAATATTTATAAACTTTTCTAATAACACGGCATGTATAACCCAATTTTAATTTTTCTGGATATATTTATTATTTTATTTATTTAATGTGTAATGTTACATGTGATTTACATAGCATATACATATGTATAAATATATATGTGTGTGTGTGTGTAATTCTGCACATATTCAGCAATGTATGTACATTGTAGAGGGGAAAAGTAAACTACATGCATGTAACAGTTCCATATTTCTTAGGATTGAGTTAATTATGAGGTTTAATTACCATAAAAAGATTTTAGATATTTCAATATATCTCAATTCTTAACATCTATAGACAAATACCATACCTTGGTTCCTAAGTTTTGGTTAATTTTATACTTGTCTAATAAATTCTCACTATGTCAAAAATGACACAATTTAGAATATGAGATGAGATTATCACATATTCTTGTGACGAACTTAAGAGATGATCTGTGAGAATATTTGATTGTTTTCAGGTGCACAACTGGTACTAAATGCAAGTCTGAGGCATAGACCCATTTCAAATCCACTCTATATGTTCTTCTAGTTTTACTTCTGTATTAGTGGTTTTAAAATTAAGCTAAGTCATTCAATGAAAGTGAGTAACGGGAGTAGAGACCAATATGGGATGATGATATTCCTCGAAGCCTGATAACAAAATGTAGAGGAATCAACAGTGCCATTGCAAAGATTCAGGGAAAGGAATAATATATCTATATGAAAATGGTACATGATTGCTAAAGAAATCACATTCCAGAAAGATATTTTAAGGAAAAAATGCATTGGTGATGATAGCCACAAAATGTAGACTATCAAGTAAATAATTATTATAACTTTTAAAACTGTATTCACATAGATACAGCAGCTAGGGGCTTGAAAATAAATATATGTGTTAATTGCAGTTATTGTTGGAAGATAACATAATAGGCTATCTTAATTTTCTTCATTATAGATTTATTTTCAACTCTTTAAAACGATTCTTGTTCCTATAACTATGAAACAGCCTATGCAGTGCAAATGACTCTTTAAGATAAAACCCATCATCTGAAAGTCTTCCAGTTTCCTTTGCAATGTCTTCTTCATTGGTGCTAGGTTATACAGTGCTGTTCAGAAGTCCTATGTCCCCAAACCCTGAGCCTTCATGAGCATTAATGAGCCCATAATTCTCCCAAAATAAACACTGAGATGAAGTAAGGCTGCGAGTACTGAACATTGTACGTTAAATATTTGTTGTAATTATGAATAGCACAATTAATTTCATTTAACGGATGCTTAATAAAATAAGAGTAAACTGGTTTTAAACTAAGTCCCTAGTTGTCTGAGGTTCATTCAGGTCTCAGCTTAACAATTATTTACATTTGGTATAAACTAATTTACTGTTATTATCATTTTTATTAACGTCATCAATTTCTCTGATTCGCTTTCACACATTCAAGAGGAAACAACCACACTAATTTTCCAGCCTATAATTTCTATGTAACCACCAAGCCTGGTACATCTCTCATATGAAATTATTTTTTTTTCTTATGTTAGTTGTTTCGGGTTCAGTTCTGATCAAGTGAAATTTGAAACTCCCCCTTCCCCTGAAAATACAAGCCTCCAACTCCAGTCACTTCAGTTGTTCGAAATAAGATGGTAATTTATGCTTTTTTCTGATATAAGCATATTATTTTCCTTGAAATTGAAAATATGACTCTATGCTTCTTTCCCTTCCCTTTAAGGATTGAAGTGCCAGGTGATCACCTCAGTAAACACAAACACTGCATACTCTAAAGGTGTGTTTTTGTGTGTGTGTGTGTGTGTGTGTGTGTGTGTGTGTGTGTGTGTGCGTGCGCGCGCGCGCGCGCGGCTGTGTGTGTGCGCGCGCACGCATGTGTGTGTGTTGTCGGGAGGGGCGAATATTTTTAAAGGCTCCTTTTGCCTCAAAATAAAGCAATTTACCAGGCCTGCCACAGAAACAGGAGCTGGGCTGTGAGAAGCCATCATCTGAATACACTAAGAAAATGTAAGCAAAAAATTGCAAATAAAACTGCTTATATTCATGTAACTTGTTTGGCGACAGCCGTATAGCATAAGGAAAGCTGCTATAACTCATAACAGCATCTTGTAATAAAACAGCTCTATGCATCCCTCTCAAACTGCTCAGTGCTCAAATCTCATCAGATGGCTGACTAAGCATTACACTTTGGGACAGTAAATCTGTTTCCAATATGGTCTACATTCACAGATACGCGCTTTAGTATTCATACTAAGACACTTCCAGCTAAGTACTTATAAAGAAAGGGTAATCATATATTTAAATATCAGGATGCTATTTTCTCTGTCTATTTTAGTCATCGAGTTCACACTAGAGCGAGACTAAATGGGTCTCAGGCAACCTTCACCACATGCAACTCCTACTCCCAGCTCTGAGAGCTTGTCTCTGAAGCCTCAACTTCCGCTCCCATAATGCTCTGCTTCTGTCTCCCATGGAGGTGGAGTTGCTAGGCAGTCTGGGTAATGGCGAGGTTCTTTCCAGCTCACTAGCTTCTTCTGGGTTTCCTGGGAGCTCTAACTGAGCATGTCTCGTGTCTGTCTGCATTCTCAGCTCTGGAGCAATAACACAGACAAAGCCAGTCTTAAGTGAACTGTTTGTTGACTGACTGATCACCCATGGCTTACTGTTACCAGCTCAGATTTGAGGCTCAGAATCCTTTCTAAAGCCCCAAGGGGAGGGGGGGAGCAAGATAAACATGACTAGCAGGTTGGGTTTTAGAGCCTTTTACAGACATTCATTTCATTCAGGAAGTCAGCCTGGTTCGCGCTTCGGAAGAGAAGATTTGATACTGGTGTTGAACGGCTGGGTTGGAGGAGGCAGAAGAAGGGTCTTGACTCTTTTATTTATTTTTCCATGTGATTTTCCCTCCAAAGTAGGATTACCTCCACACAGTCACACGCATGCGCTTATTAGGGGACATAAGGAGCAGGCTCAGACTTTGTTGCAAAGATAGATAAGTATCCCAGCCTCAGTAACTAAGTAACCCAGAACTTGAGGAGTTCTAATGATAATACCATTGAATAGCCACATCTTTGATGGGACTGCGCTTTGAGTGGGTAGGGAAGGCTTCCTACAGCCCACCCCTTTCTCCATGGTGATTGCCCTTATATCATCTTGAAGAGGAATTTTTTTCTTTGTCTGCCTAGGTTAGACATGGAAACTTTGTAATCAGCCCTTTAATCATAACCATGTTATCTCTTCTTTTTCTTAAGAATTATTTATTTACTTCATGTATGTAAGTGTATCTGTTTGGTTTTTGTTTTTGTTTCTGCTGTTTGTTTGTTTGTTAGCATTTGCATGCAGGTACACACAGGAGCCAGAAGATGGCACTGGATGCCTTGGAACTGGGGTTTCAGGCAGTTGTGAGCTGCCATGTGGATGCTGGGAAACAAACTCAGATTTTGGGCAGAAGCAATCTCTGTTTGTAACTAAAGAGCTATCCCTATAGTCCCTAGACCTCATCCCGTAGACGCTATATATCAGATACAGCCTAGGACTGTATTTACAGGAAGGTTGTTATGAGCTCTGGGCTATAAGCTATATGGGTTTCCTGCCATACAAGAAGAATTTAGAGATGGGAAGAGATCTACCATGCTGGGTAGTGTCTTCACAACGGCCTGGCAGGCAGTGTGGACAGAAGGAAAATAGCATTTTTGTTTGTTTGTTGACATCTTAAATATATAATATTTTTGGTATGGATGGGGTCAGTCTCCTAGCCTAAACTTCCCCTTGGGGTTGACTGACTATACACAACTGTGTTTTAGTAGATAGCAACTTTCAAATACATTAACAGGACATATAAAATTATTTAGGTATTTTCGTCCATGGTAGGCACTTGAAGTAACAGTCATTCTTTGTAGGGATGTTTGTCATTGAAGAGAGGAAGCTCAGTGGTTAAGAGTACTTATTCTTGAAAGGAGCCAGGTTTGGGTCCCAGTCACACATTTTGGGCAGTGGACAGCCACATCTAACTCTAGCTTCAGGGTATCTTAAACACTCTTCTGGCTTCTACAGGCACCAGACACACATGTGGTTCATATACATGCATACAGGCAAAGCACTCATACACATAAAACATAAATGAGGTTTTTTTTTATAAAAATAAAAGAGAGAACACTTTCTATAGGTAATGTTAAATACAAGAGGAGACTTTGGTCTCCTAAACTCAATGGCCAATTGGTTCTGCTTAGTGTAGGTCTTTCTGGTCCAAACTGCACGCCAGTCTTCTGATACGAAGGGGTGTAAAATCCTTGAATTGCTAGAATCTCTGCAGGGCGATGCCTGAGCATGAGCAGCAGGGTTGGAGACAGCAGCCAGGCTTCACTGTAGGCTAAACCCGGACCTCTCCGGCCTCTGCTCTCTGTTCACAGGGGAAACACTAGGGGAAAGGCAAAGGTAGGCAGAGAGGTCTGTAGGAAGATTGCTGAGCACGTAGGAGCTGGAAGCAACAACAGGCAAATGGTGGCCTGCCCGTCAGGGAGCAAGAGGGGGCTCCTTTGGTTCACAGGAAGGGAAAGAGCTGACCAAAAATAAGAGAGAGGGAGAGAGAGAGAGAGAGAGAGAGAGAGAGAGAGAGAGAGAGAGAGAGAGGGAGGAGGAGGAGGAGGGAGGGAGAGAGGGGAGAGAGGGAGAGAGAGGGAGAGAGAGAGAAGGGGAGAGAGGGAGAGAGAGAGAGAGAGAGGCAGGCGTTGGCCGCTAATACCCACAGTACCACGGTATAATAGCACTCACGTGGCCACAGACAAGCAAAGGAAAGAAGTTTCACCTGGTGCCTCCGAGGTCTCTTTACCCTTGTTAGGATATAAGCAGCTTCTTTATTTGGTGTCAAGGTCAACTGTGTGAACTTAGAAGCCGCAATGAACTTAACCAGCAGGTGATGGAGAGGAATGGCTATCGAACTAGAAACCAGCGGAAACGAGGGCTTTACCTCTCAACCCGGGAGCACGCATTGCCCTAGCTACCCCCCAAGCTCCCAGAGATGTCTTTTCTTCATCTTTCAAATTCATGGTGCATGTTCACTGGTCCCTAAGGACCTGCCCGGATCTAATGTTCCAAGGACATGGCATTTCTGAGTTTCCAGGCCCTCATCATCTCCGGTACCCAGAGAAAGAGCATCTGTCACATCAATGACACCGCATTTGGATCCCGCCTTTTATTTTTCTCCAGCTAAGGTGTTTAATACTGACAGTATAATAGAATAAATCACAGCCATCAGGGCTGGGAGTGACACTGGCCACACACATTAGAGATAAACAGTCAAAAATCACTCACCCATGCCTTCCCCTTTGCCCGAAGCCTCTGCTGTCTGACGACACTAAGCTTGAACTCCGGTTTCCATCTGGCTGCACAGATCGGAGCACCAAAATAACCTTCTGCATCGTCCTAATGGCTGTAATAATACTCTGCTCTCCAGCCGCCTGCCTGCCTATACCATCTCAACATATGGATTGGATTTCTTCCCTGCGGCAAGGGTTGAGGGAAACAGGGTGTTACATAGTCGGTCAACAAACAATTTACAGCTGCCGCTGAAGTCAGATTGCTCAGGTGTGAGTCTTTTCTGCACACCTTACATACAAATGACCTGGCCTCCATCGAGCAACTCCAACTTGACCGTCCTTGAGCAAATAGGTAATTTTTCTCTACCAATGTCATAGACTACAGGGGAGGCCTATGCTAACCACTCAGAAAACTTAACCCACTAACATTACATTCACAGCTCTCTATGTCAGATAAGAGTGGGTAAGCATGGGATGTTGTAGCACAGGATAGACCCGTCATGATGAAGACAGAACGCTTTAGAAGGAACTCATTTCAAGAGCGTGGCCTGATAAGTGAAGTGGATGGTTGCTACCTTAAAGAGCTGTTTTCCTCCTCCCCTTCCCCTCTCTGTCTCTCATGTGTGTGGACGTGTGTGTGTGTGTGTGTGTGTGTGTGTGTGTGTGTGTGTGTGTGTGTGTCTACATGTGTATGTGTTGGTGATACATGTGTAGGGCAGAAAGAAGCATCCGGATCCATTATGGCTAGAGTCACAGGTGATTATGAGTCATCTAACATGGGTGCCAGGTTCTGAACTTGGGTCTTCTGGGAATAGCAGCAAGCCTTCTTAACCAACTACTGAGCCATCTCTCCACATCCATAAGTGCCTGAGTCTCTGGGTGCATTCTTACCCAGTTGTTTATGTCCTCAAGCCCGTATCATGCATTGTTCATGCACAGCAACCTTTTACCCTCCCTTCTCCGGAAGCACATATGCCCGGACTTGAAGTTTCTCTTAGTTTCCTGAACTCCTCTTTCCTTTTCTCATCCCTAGTCTCCACTGATCTACTCTATTCTTTTCTACAAGTTTGACTGATTTTCTAGGTGACTGGACATGGGTGAGTATACTAGTTATGTGACATTTTGCGTCTGGTGTGTTTCCCTCAACAAACGCTTTCTCGTCTCATTCATGTTGCAGATAACTTCTTTATACAGCGGAGTACCATTCCACTGTACAAATATACTCCGTTTTTTTCCTTGTCCGTTCTTGGTTCCCTGTGAGCTGTTATGTGTAATGCTGCCTTTGCATGTTTTCCACAGAGAAGAGATGACTTCTTTACAATGAAATGCCACTGTATTTGTCTTTCACTCAAAAGCGCACTGTACATTTTCCCACTGCATGTTTCCTTAGTTGTGGCTATCTATAATTTGATTCTTTTCCATTTTTCAAATTGGTGATAGTAGGCTGCTACATGTAATGTACATGAGAAATACCTATACCCCTTAAAGTGATTGATAAAATTATTAGTAGTAACATTTTTATAGGTTGTTCTAGGTGATACCTAATCTTGATTGCAAGGTTGGTTGAATTTGGAATCTACTAAGAGACACACCTATGATGGATCTGCAAAGGCATTTCCTGGAAGGAATAATTTAAGGAAATAAACATCCCCCTGGAGTGGGCAATACATTCTGGTGGTAGCCTAATATTAGGAAAACTAAGTGGAAAATTAGCTTTCGCCTGTCTGCCTTTACCCCTTGCTGGTAACTGCATCTATTCTGTTGCCGCTACTGTTGCTGTTATTCTTCAATAACATGGGAAATGACCTCAGTTTCATGGTATTGATCACGCAAGCTGAAACACAGTGTCTCTCCTGGAATCCTCAAGGCTATTAGCACCGGACTGAATCTTCTGAGGCTTCTAGTCTCACACACGAAGCAGCTTCCGGTCTCACAGGCTCTCCAGCATAAAGGTAACCATTGTTGAAGTATC
Organism: Rattus rattus; assembly: GCF_011064425.1. NCBI lineage: Eukaryota > Metazoa > Chordata > Mammalia > Rodentia > Muridae > Rattus > Rattus rattus. The sequence goes on from NC_046162.1 coordinate 20,119,270, forward strand.
CAGAACACTCTTTTATGACTATTGGTCATCCTGATGTGGATAAAAGGGTAAGTAGTTCCCATGAGCCCTAGTACCATTATTGGTGGTTTGAAGGATCAGAAAAGATCTTGTAAATGTTCTCTGAGATCTGAGGCTGATATAGCATGCACTCTTAGTTATGCTTTCGTTAACTTCCCAACAAACGTGTAAAATCCATGAAAGGAAATGAAATTCACACTGCCTTTCTTTAAGGATGTAGCTGAAACATATTGTAGAGCTATCCTATAAAGTGCCCATGGTTTCACGCTCATAAAGCATTGTGAATGAGAGTATGATGGGACTGGGAAAACCATCTCAAAAATGGAATATCTTGCCTTCCAACCATCATTCCTAAACTATACTAGTAGAAGCAAAACAACCAGCACAGGGGAAAGGGTGTTAGGTGGAGGAAGGTCAATGGAGGCCTTGGGAATAGACACCTTCTCTTCAGACATTGGCATGTGAAGGGAATCCCTTGTTTAATAACAAACATTGATTAAATATCCAGGCACTGTGCCTGGCTGCTGCTACAGGAGCAGGGACATTGTTGTGCCCTGCAGGGAGCTTAAGGAGTGTGTATATATACACGGCTTCCTACGGTGCACTTTCTAAGATCTGAAGTGGTGGTTTCAGGAAGGGAGAACAATGTCAGACATTCCAGGTATGCCATCAGAATTCCTTATGAACCAAAGACACCATCAGCAGTTTCAACACCAAGCACACAATTTTATAAGGTTTCTACAGCTTTTATGGGACTCTGAAACTATTCTAAGATGAAAAGCTTATTAAAATTCTCCTAAAAGCCAACCAACCAGCCACCTACGATGCAAACAGAAAAGCACACGATTCCTTCTGTAAAACAATTTGAAATAAATGGGAACCCTTATAAAGTTTAGTCAGACACAGTATGGACTAAGTTGTAGGTGCAAGTCAAGGCAGGTGTTTTTCTAGTCAACCCGCTATGTCCTGAAACACAGGCTCCATACTGACAGCCCCGGAATGTTACTGCCCCCCAGAGCCTTCTCCGGGCCTACACAGTGACTTTGAAAACAAATTAGTTGTCACTTGTCTTAACCCGACTGACACCGTTAGCAGAGACTGAGACAACGCATTGGGAAAGAGCGAACAGAACAGAGTGAGGGACAGGCACAGAAGCAGGACCAGAGTGAAGCCCAATTCAATGATGAGTCACAGGGCTGCTCACGGCCTAGAAGACCTCGTGGGACGGGAACTGGGACTTTATGAAGCTTTACACCCTGCGTGGCACAATTAAAGGGAGGCTACTTGTCGTATCTGTCACCAGCGTGCCTTTTAGTTTCTTAACCTAAACCAAGAAGGTGCCCAGCAGTTGAATCCCTGAATTCTCTGTGTCACCTTGGCTTCACTGTCTTTCTTGTGAAGACAGTCAGACCTTCATTAGCAGGAATGACCAGAGCCAGAGATGAAAAAGGGATGCCCCAGGAAGCTTACTTTACTTTGGAAATGGCCTTTCTAAACATGTAACACCTAGAGATTTCATGAACAATTTCCAGCTTATTCTCGTCTTCAGAAGCCGGAAGATCCATTAGACTTAAACCAGAATTCCACGATGATACTGATGTGCGTTTCCTAAGAAGTCCTATCTGGACATGCATGCTCCAATGAGAGCATCTCCAGTGTGCACATGTGTTTGAAAGCCTGGCCTACGTCACTTATCTATCTGTCCTGCCTACTCACTGTGATTCGGGAGCATTTTAGTCTCTGTAATAACAATCCTTACCCTTAATACGTCCTCACACGAGAAAGGGGATCGAGACATACTACATGTGACACCTTCTCTCCAGACCTCCCCCTTTCTGTATAAACACAGCTAGCCTGTACTTCTTCCCATGGAGGTATCAAATTCATTATTGCTGCTTTGACTTGGAGGATGTTGGATCAATTAACATAATTAATTGATTATGAACTACATCCCCAGCCAGGTGCTCAAATTAAATCTCCACTTATAATGTTTAACAGCAAGGAAGACGAGGAGAGGCAGAGCAGAGAGAAGAATCGGGCCACCTGCTTGCTCTGACTGGAGAGCAGAGGAGTAGAGCCTGGTGAGAGAATAACTTGTATTGCTCACTGAGCACGTGGTGGCCCACTCTTGCAGAGTCACTACAGCATGGGCTTACGGTTGGACTAATGGTATACCTGAGTTGAGATCCATTAAGAATTAGGACTGACTAGTAGAGCTATGCTGATGGACTTCTGAATGAAGAGTGAGAATCCAAGCCACTCTACCAGGAATGAGGCCCGTAGTCTTGAAAGCGCCATCCATCCCAGAAGAAGGGGCTAGATGGGGAAGTGAATCTTTTCAGGCACAGTGTGAGGTACTCGCATCTGATTTCTATAATCGTATACTCCGAGGAGCTGGAGGGATGGTTCAGCATAGAAAGTTCTTGACTCAGATGCATGAGGACTGGAGTTGGACCCCCACATGCTCAATGTAAATATGCCAGGCATGCGCCATGGGCTTCAATTCCAGCAGTGGGGGATAAGATGGGGCTCAGACAGTGTGGCCCAAGTAGCAAGCTCCATATGGTGAAAGACTGTGCTCAAAATATTTAAAAACTGAGCAGTACCTGAGGAGCAATACTGGAGGTAATGCTTTCTCTGTCTCTATGTCTTTATCTCTTCCCTCTGTCTCTGTCTGTCTCCGTCTGTCTCTGTCTGTCTCTGTCTGTCTCTCTCCCTCTCCCTCTCTCCTTCTCCATCTCTCCCTTCCCTTCTCTCCTCTCCTCTCCCATCCCCTTCTCTCTCTCTCTCTCTCTCTCTCTCTCTCTCTCTCTCTCACACACACACACACACACACACACATACACTTTAAATAAAATGAATGAATGAACAAAAAAAATGAACAAATCAATATAAATTTTAAAAGTATCTACCTTTAATGCCTCATTCCCCATCCCACCCTGTGTGTGTAGGGAGCTGAGGTATAGTTAGTCTTAGGGTGGGACCCAAGCATTGGGCTTTTTCAACTGTCTGAGACAGTAGACACCCCACAACCAGTCGTGAGACAGAGATGACCTGGAGTGTGGCCAGGTCTCTCAGTGCTCTGCTAGGACTTGGTAATGTGTGTCCGGCCTCCCTGATGCAGGATCTCTGGCTTTTGGAAGCAGAAAGTGTTAACTGGGTCAGCTCTGTGCACAGCCTTTGTAATGCAGACAAATGTCAGGGGACAGGCACTAAATGAAATGTCACTGTAAACTAAGGAGAATTTGAACCCAAGGCTGCCAGGTGAACAGGGCTCCTTTTAAAACGGACGGTGGAGAGTCTCCTAAATCCACAGTCATTTGAAGAGAGATTAGTTTGGCCTATGGATATTTCTGGAGCAGTTGCCTGAAATTTCCTTTTAGAACACTGAGGTCCCCTCTGCCCTGCCTCCACATCCCTGTGCTTCTTTAAGTGTTCTCCCCACAACAACCAGATCCATAGAAACAAATTTAACCCTCTGGAATTACTCTCCAAATACATTCAACATTTCTGTTCAAAGTGCTACAAATAAAATCAGTGCTCTAACTCCCAGTGCGTGGGGCAGACCTTAACCACACAAGGACACACCGAGAAGCAAGCATTATACAGTCAAGGTGGCTGTGGACATAGGGGAATTTAAAAGAAAGCGCTCCGAACTATTTTTAAAATAAAATGCATCCCACTGGGACTGCAATTGCCCACTGCAGACTATTCATAAATCAGGGAACAAAGAGAGGCTTCATATTCTCTGTCTTTTGGCCAAAGGAGGAGAGAGAGAGAGAGAGAGAGAGAGAGAGAGAGAGAGAGAGAGAGAGAGAGGAAGAGATGAGCTGAGAACACAATACAGCCCACCTGACTCTGTTGATTCTTTTTCATTCTTGAAAAGATGTTTCTGTCTTGGGGAAAAGGCATTAAGCATAATGCTCCCAGTAACTTTGGCAAAATATTCCAAATATTATAAAAGGCTGTTGAACATTATTAGATGAGTCTGTGCTGCGGTTATTTTTAATATCCCTGTGAACATTCGATATTTGCTCTGATGGTTCCCAGCAGAGATTTATGACTAACGGAGAGCTGACTTGAGGTTGAGTGGGGAGGAAGGCAGCTCATGCTGGAGGAATACTGAGTCCCTTGGAAGAGTGAGAGTTTGGCCGTGGCAGCGAAGCAGGAGCTTGTGAGGCACGCATGCCAATGAAGGTGCTCATGGAACGAACGAGAACATGCATTCATTCCGGCAGACACAACAGCCCCCCTCCCACCGCATCTCGCGGGATGCTTCCAGGATTGCCAGAGCTGAAAATTAAATTATAAGCCTCAAACATGACATTGAAAATGTAATGTTTCCTCTAACACTATCAATAGGATGACACATCTGTTGGAGGGGCAGCACCAACCCTGGACCAAGCCTGCAAATCGTGATGAGGCAGACGCTGGCTACTGCCCCATCTCTCGCTGCGCGTATTTCCTCAAGTTTCCAGTGAGAAAGCTGTCCTACTGCTGAGTATATATACTCTGAAGTCTTCTGTATGTATAGCAAAGGAGGTCCTTACAGAGGTCCATTGCAAGCTGTGGCAGCAGCCTAGAGGAATGGTAGTATTACTCTGTCATAAGCACCCAGACACAAAGATTTGAGACTGTAGTTCAAGACTTAAGCACCGTGCCCTGCTAACAGAAAGCATTCATGCTGGCCTTTTAGCTTATGATATGGTGTTGTCAGTCTGGAGAGACAGCTGGACAAACAGACAGGCAATAGTGTCTGTTTCTATGCTTTAAAGCATACTCATTAGAAGGGGCAATGAGCCATTAGTCAAAAAAAAATCCCTTTCAGTTATAAGTAAAAGCAGATCAGCTTAGATCACTTTGCTTAGCTCCTATTCCTGGAGAGTCTCAGTAAGGTAAGTCCACATCAGCTAAGTCACTCTGAGATAACACAACAATAACCCAAAAAGGCTAGAGGTAGGGAAGGAGGGATGGTTGGGGAGGGGCAACACCCTTATAGAATAAGGGGAGGGGGATGAGATAGGGGGAATAACATTTGAAATGTAAGTAAAAATCTCCAATTAAAAAAATAAAAGCTAGGTGAATAAGGAAGGCACAAATGTCACCAAAGAGAAAGCCCACAGTTGAAGCCTCTTGGTGTGAATAGGTTTGGAATAGGCAGAGATTTTGAGATTTTGGTATTCTTCAAGGAAGGGAATAGAAGAGAACATAAGAGCATTTGATTACATTCTCTCTCTCTCTCTCTCTCTCTCTCTCTCTCTCTCTCTCTCTCTCTCTCTCTCTGACTGTACCGCTATATCTGAAGCACTAGAGATCCCGGACTAAAGGGCTTTGACCTTTTAGGCAAATGTTATATCTGGGAGCCCTGGGTTTTGCCTTTCAACATCCTACATCAATGTACATGTTAAACAAAACACTTTGGAGGCAAACACAACCCCGCGTCAATAACATTTGTGACTTCCGTTTTAGGAGATTAAAAATCAAGCCTACTCTACTTATTGAGATAGGAAATAAAACTGATAGAAATGAAACAGAACCAGACAGAGCGTGTGAAGGACCACGGGGCTATTCCAGCCCCCCACCAAGGCTCTTTTCTTCTTCCCTCGTTTTTGATTGTATGAGCCCTCATGGGATCTCCTTATTTTTTGACACATTTTGTCAAGGTGATCACACCAAGTCCCGGGAGATTATTAACTATCAAGTTCTACATCTCTCTATGGCTCAAGCTTCTCTCCAGGATATCAAAAAATTGTTCAGATAACGGCCTGTTAGACATCATCACTTGCATGGTGTAAGAACAGCTTGAGTTCAAAGAGTCACAGTCTCACAAAACATCTTAACCGGCGAGCGAGTTCATCTTCTGTTTTCAAGCCCTGGGGATTAACACCAGCAGAGCCAGAGTGGGAAGAATTGGGAGCAGCAACATCTCCAGCTCTCCTCAAAGCCTCACCTGCTTGTCCAAGGCCAGCACTTGCAAGAAGGTCTTGTTCTTATACTTATCTTTCTCATTAAAGTCACAAGCCAGCAGAGAGAAAGCTCACTTGTACTCACATTTACACACACACACACACACACACACACACACACACACACACACACACACACAAGTAGTTTTGGTTTATGTAGCATGTGGCAGAGAGCAGACAATAGTCTTTGTTTTTAACAGTGGAGCACACCTAATACCGTCTTTCTCATGGCTTTCCTTGCTAAAGATCCACTTCCGGTATTCTGCCTATGCTCTTGGTCTCGACATAGGCCGCAGGATCTAATATGATGGAGGAATGTATTCCAAACACTAAAAACATTCTACTTTTTCATGAAGGTTCATGTCTTGCCATTCCAGAAGAATTTGGATAAGCAGTCGTGCCCTTCTGCTTCTGGGGTTATTGACAAGCACTGACCTTTCCAGGTCCTTAAGTAAACGCAGCGTTTTCCTGACAGGTGGAGAGAGCAGCCATTGCTCCAGAGTCCCTGAACAATAGATTTGTCTCCACTTACTCAACACCCTGAAACCCCAACAGCACCAGCCCTCCCTGTGATCCCAGTTTGGGCCACAAGGTTTGAGTACTTAAACACATGATCTCCAAACTTACGCTCCAGCAATCCTGTGTCCCTGGAACATTCTCTGTAAACAGAAACCAACCCAGCCTTCCTAGAATATCTCTAAAGTTCATTTCCCCTACCTCTCCCACTCTTTCATCTCCACACATTCAGCTAACCGTGAGTTCTTCAAGCCCTTGGGACAACCAAACACTGTTACTGCTACCCTTTGCATCTGGTTTTGTGGGGTTTGTTTGTTCAGTAAAACAAACCTTCTAGACGTCCCATCTCTTCCTTGATGCTCAAGTATGGGCACAGAGGTCACGGTTGGGCAGAGACCACATCTGATGTATACTTTTAGCATGGTGTCTCTTCAACTATCCTAAGTTTTCCTTTGCATAGGGCTTATCCTAATATATCTAATTATATATCTATCATATATGTTGCCTTTTTTAAACTGCCAGCTTTTGTGAGCCAGGATTTTTAAAGTTTTAGTCATTTTTTTCCCACAAAGATTACAGATTTGTCTTATCGTCATCATCATCACCATCATAATCATCATCATGCAATAGGGAGAGATCATGGAGGCTTCCTCACAGAATTCCTCAGATCTGGTAAAATGCCAAGACAACCAAAGAAGAGAGATTCTGTGCTATTCTCTGCTGAGTTACGAAAAGAAAAGAAGTATCACCTAGAGGTGACAGAATATGTTGAAAGCAATCTTTCGAAGGCATATTTTAGTCTTGCGAATAGTAACCAAACTCTCTAACCTCATTGAAACCTAGAGGTAGTTCTGTACTGCTCAATTAGAGTGCTGGGCTTTTCCAAACAGGATCTTTCAGCTATTGTTTTAGGATATTCCGGAAAGGTACCTGGAGAGATTTGTGGACAGGGATGCTTACAGGTTTCCAGTGAATCCAAGATATTCAAAGTACCATTACTGTGTAATGTCAGCTGAACCAAGACAAATAAGTCTCTCGAGCTTGCCGGTGGATCCTGAATTTCTGGTTCATTGACATGGGCTACATTGATGTTACACCAAATTACACAGAGCAAAATTTATTGCACAAATTATTTTAAAGGTATCAGAAGTGAGAATATAGTTTATAAAATACTCATAAACTTGGCTTAAAATGTGTATGTATGTGTTTACACATTTGCAAAGCACATTGAAGTGTTAGTAGCATATACTGCCTCCTATTTATTTATTTATTATTTATTTATTTATTATTTATTTATTTACTATTTATTTATTTTAGAACTTATGAAAGCAAAATTTCAAATACCCAGTTTTCCCTAATTCTTCATTTAACCCCGACACAAACAGTTTGAGATACATAGAAAAACTAAATCATGGCCCCCTCTCAAGAGAGTTGAACTGCTAGCTAGAAGGAAAGGCCCTTTGAGGAATGGAAGCCGGGGTGAATCTTTTGGTCCCCTGGGCACTGCTTGACACAGAAAGCAGCCAGTTCTGCTTATGCAACCAATGTTTCTTGGTCACCATTTCGGGTCGAGGTTGGACAACAGGTGATGAGTACAAGGACTGGCAGGGAAGCTTCGCTAGATGCTCTCTGTGGATCATTCAGTATAAATGGGACTGGAGAAAGGAGCAATGCCAGGACGTTTAAAAGAGTGGTTCATATGGAATAGAATTGCACAACAGGGTTACCAACCATGTGGGCTGGGGCTTGGGGCAGTAATGATTAAGAAAAAATTTAAAGCATATATCCAAAAAGTCTTGGAAATAGAAGGTCAAACCACTTTCCCACCAGCTTTTCAAAGTTTAACCACTTGTTTTTTGTTTGTTCGTTGGCTCAAACATAGCTCTTGAGTGTGACTCACTGTATGTGAAACCTGTCTCCACTTCTCATGCGCCCGACCTTAGATAATTCATTTAATTCTTCCACGACTTAGTTTTCATATATATACATATATATGTATATATGTATGTATGTATATATGTGTGTGTATGTATGTATATATGTGTGTGTATGTATGTATATATGTGTGTATATATATGTGTATATATGTGTGTATGTATATATGTGTGCATATGTGTGTATATATATATGTGTATATATGTGTGTGTGTGTGTGTGTGTGTGTGTGTGTGTAAATATGTATCTCAAAAGGAACTCACAACAACAGCCACCTCACAACATTATTATGAGCCCTGAGTTTACACAAACCAAATGTTTGGACTGGCACTTAACACAATGCACTCAAGGACTGGGAGAATTCTTTTCATCCTGTCGCCGCAGAGGATGAGCTCACGCAATGCACTCTTCCTTGGGAAGCACAGAAGGCAGGCAAGAGGCACAGCCACACAGAGGGGCAGAAGCCGAAGGAAGGCAGGGCTGACTCCCAAGGCTCCTAAGCCATGCAGAACAGCAGCGTATCACACCTCTCTGCACCCTAACGTCACACTCGAAAAAACAAAACAACAGCAACAAAAAGAAAAACAACGACAACAACAACAAAAAAAACTCATGCAAACTGCTTGGGAACTTGCCTGACCTCCATATTTAAAGTAGAAGCTCTTTCCTGAGAGGCCATGGGGCTTGGTGCCACCAGGCTGCTGCTTGGTCCTGTCGTGCATGTTCACTCCAGGTCCACTTGGATGCTATTTAGTGAAGGATTAGTCCTTTACTAATTACCAATTACACCAGTGGCTCCGAGACCTAAGGTCAGCCATTTTCCTCCCCCACACCAGCAGAATGCGCCACAGTGGAGGCCAGACAGGTAATTTACAGGTCTCTACTTTAGAGAAGAGACCACACTAGAGAAAGGCGGGAAGGGATCTGTGCTGAGAGTACGGCAGGAGTTGGTCGACAGGAGCTTCCGGTGCTTTCCCTCGTGATGCTTAGCCCCTTTCTACGGCCAGAATATCATCTGTACTCTTGTTAGATCCTGCGGCAGGCTGGCGTGGGTACCTGGATCAGGTAGGACCCTGGTCCCCCCATCATTTTTCTAGGGTGGCAATTCTTTTCTACCTGGAGAGTCCTCCACGCGTGTTTGTCAGACTCGCTTGTATGTGAGGAGGATGTTTGCTTTATGCTCAGTGTCCTGGGTTTTAACTAAGCAGGGCCCAGGAGTTGATCCTGCCAAGATCCCCGCTCCTGGACCTCTAGGCTAATAAGTACTGAGATGATCCTGCACTTTGATTTCATGAATAAGAAAGTAAACTGCAAAATGCATGACATTTAAAAATGATTGTTATTACCGAGTATCAAGTTTATTTTAACCCTCTCTGTGGTGGTTCAGGCTCGAGCTGCGTGTGCCACACGCCAGATTGTATCTCCAGATACTCCCCTCCTTAAATATGCGCTTATTTACTTCCTGCAGAGTTCAATTTTAGAACCCATCAAAGTAGATCCACACAGCCTCCGACTACATTTTCATGCATAAATTCATAGATGCCTTCAGAAGGAATTGCACTTACATATGCAAATACTTCCCGATGCCTTCTCATTTCTACTTTTGGACTGCACAGTTTTTAATTCATGCAAACACATTACGCAAACAAATATGGACCCAATAACAACACACGGCATGTGCGAATTGCTAATTGCAAAGCCACGAGCTTGATACGGCCAAGCTACTTCTGTTATTATCAATGGCGGAGGGGCACGTGACGAGACGAGGGTGAGGAGAAGCATGTTTGAAAGTAAAATTCCGGCACTTGATTTCGTGGGGTGTAAATATTAATAAGGGGAGAAAGGTGACAAGCAAATCCTTGGTTCAACAATAATCAGGAAGCCACAACTTAGTGCCTAATCCGGAAGCCAGGGCCTGCCTTCGATGGGGGTTAGGAACAAGAGCGTGTATTTCAGCCTAGGATGACAGGAAGGAAAACTGTAGCACAAAAACGAACCAAAAACTATGACAGGAAGGGAGAGCTTTCAACAGCGATGTATGTGTGTTGCCTTTTCAGATGTCTCACTTAGTTTTAGTGATGCCCTGGACATCCCAGTTTCTCCATGTTGGTGATGTGTGCCCTCTGCTCACTAATTAAACTAGGTCTCCTTACTTTTTCCCGTCCACTTCCCACTGTCCACTACGTGAGGTCAGGTGTAAGGTTAATGAAATAAACCACATGTTAAAGTTGCTCACAGATCGAAGGCAATCGAGCCAGCGAGCATCAGACAGCCCTGTTTTCTCCGGGAATATCAGTACATTTCATTTTCAGGAGGACGGTACAAAGAAAATAAGACTAAAGATCAAATTAAAAATTGTCTCCTACAAAGGGCTACGATGGCAACAAAAGCGATTTTAACTGCTTATTGATTTCTTTAAAACATTTTGTTAAATATTAACAGGAGTTCAGTAAAAATGGGAATATTTAAGTTGTTTCAGAACAACATCTGACCTGAACTTCTATAAATCTCGAGCGCTATGCTACTTAATTAGATACGAGTGTATTTTCTATAAAATAAAAAAAGGTAAAAAGTAAGGAATCTAAGAAGCCAGGAATGGAATTCCATGTGTAGTTATCTCCTCAGGAATTAAATTCATTCCGGGGTATTTGCTGCTGAGGACTCAGAAAAAAAGAAATAAAGAAACTGTTACAAAACAAATGATGCACTAACCCAGCTGGACAGGGCCGAGCCCCTGGGTGCTGGCTGTGTGACCCTGCCTAGTGCAGCCACTGCGCTTGCGCATTCTCTTGTAGTTTTGCTGAGCCATTAACGTGGCCGGTGCATGCTCGGCTGGTATTCGAGAAAAAGGCACAGAGCAAGTGCGACTTACACTCTGAACTCCGCAGTGCTCGGCCTCACTTCACGGGCCTAGACAAGTAACCACGGGATTCGACATGATACTGGACACAAAGAGAAAGCCAACTGTTTGTGACTCAGAAGTCTTCCTAAATAAACCAAGATGTTGCAATAAAAGGGAGGTTTGGCACATAGGAAACGGAGATCTGCATGGGTAGAATTGTATTTAAGTGTTAATGTTTTTCACTTACAATCTTAAACGTGGAAATAAGAACATAGGAATCAGAATTAGCATCACATTGTGCGTGCATGCGTGTGTGTGTGTGTGTTATAATTTACTATGTTTTGCCAGAACGTTCTCGAATGTCTTTTAATATGTATGTGATTTATTCAAAGTGAATATAATTGAGTAGAGTCAAAACGAGCTCTCAGAGGTTTGGAGTAAGCTTCAAAAAACAGTGTGAAAGCCTCAGATGAAACAGCCAGGAAGTTTCTATTGTCTCAGGAATACTTGCCTTTTATGAAGGCAAGGACCTGTTTCTAGGTACATCTTAGGAAACTTCCGGCAGTTCTCTGAAAGCACCTTCCACATTGCGGAGCAAAATAGCATCCATGATAACAAAAGGGAACTTTGCACCCGCAAGAGTTAGACAGGGCAAATATTTGTTTGTAACTAAGAGTTGTGTAGTTGCTTACACTTCCGTCGCCACCATGAAACAGGGCAGGACAGGAATGGGGCTGGACCCGAAAGGGTTGGGCAGAGCTAGGCTGTGAGTCTATCGGGTGGGGCGGAGCTGCCTACCTTGTCTAGAAAACTCATCGGACTCCCGGTGCACCAGGTCTGTGACTCGGTTTCCATAGTGCATTCTGCTGTCATGGTCATAAGCCTTCAGGGTCTCACTGGAACTGTAGGACTTCTGCGTGGGCACACGGCAGTCCTCACTGTCCAGAGAGGAGCTGGTGTAGCGACACTCCTTGCCACACCGTCCCCTGGTCAAAGAGCGATGTCGCCGGTCCTTCACATCCATTACTGCAGATGAAATGGAACTCCGCGACTTTCAGAAAAGGGGAGGCTGGAGTTGTGGCACCTGTCACTTTACCCACCTAGAAGCATAAAAATAAAAATAGATAAGTAAGTAAATAAATGACTGTGATTACAAGCAGTGCAGACTTTAGTTCTGACTTACGTGGAAGCATAGATGGGAAACTGGCAGGCCTGCACCCCTCCTGTGGGAAAAGCTTACCATATACTTAAACCATCAGTCTACATACAGCTCTAGACAACGCATTCATTTTCTTACTGTCTGATTTAATAGATTTGGGGGGAAAGTAATAACAAGAAGCCCCATCTCCTGATTGCGTGTGCACAGATGACACGGTCATTCTGTTGCCGGAGTGGGAGATCTAGTTACGAAGTCAATCAAAGCCAAGTTGAGTTTGCTCTTGTTTATTGTGAGATTTTTTTTGTTTGTTTCCTGGTTTCCTTCCTTCCTTCCTTCCTTCCTTCCTTCCTTCCTTCCTTCCTTCCTTCCTTCTTCCCTTCCTTCCTCCTTTCTTTCTTTCTTTCTTTCTTTCTTTCCTTCTTTCTTTCTTTCTTTCCTTCTTTCTTTCCTTCTTTCTTTCTTTCTTTCTTTCTTTCTTTCTTTCTTTTTCTTCCTTCCTTCCTTCCTTCCTTCCTTCCTTCCTTTCTTTCTTTCTTTCTTTCTTTCTTTCTTTCTTTCTTTCTTTCTTTTTCTGTCTGGAAGGATTAGCGAGAAAATAAATACCCAAACAGGAAGAAATGTGGGAAGAAGAAAGGAAGATAAGGGGAGAGAAGAACAGAAGGAAAGAAAAGAGCGAAGTCCTAGTGGCCATTTAGAAATAGTAATGGTTTGCTGCGATACCAGGTTATTCGACCCATGTTTAATCTCTGTGATGGGCCAGGGGAATAATCATATAAGGTGCTGATGATATGCAAATTATCTTCTGCTGATCTCTCTCTCTCTCTCTCTCTCTCTCTCTCTCTCTCTCTCTGTGTGTGTGTGTGTGTGTACATTCTTTAGTGAGTATGCGTGCAATTTCACATGTGCCATACTTGCCCCGGTCAGAGGACAGCCTTGGGTGTTGGTGCCCTCTTGTTCTTTTCTCTGTGGTGTACCCCAGGTTAGCTGGCCCATAGGCATCTGGGTCTTCGCCTGGCTCTCCCTCCTATCATGTAGAGCCCTGGGACTCTATGTGAGGGTGCTACAGTGTCCCACTTTCCACAGGGATTTCCTTGGGATTCGGGCTCAGGTTCTCATGCTTGCAAAGTTGGTACTTTCCCTATCGAGACATCTCCTCAGTCCACCCCTGGTTTCTCCCGTCAGCCTTCAGCCAACGACAATCAGTGTTTTCTCCTTGGGAGATCTGTATCTGATAATAGCTGGGCATTTCTTCCCAGTGACCGGTCAACGAGAGGACTTACTGAGAGATGTGTACCCTGCGGAACCACCTGTTCATTAACCTAAATGTCCACTGTCCCCTGTCAGTGACAGGATGCCTACTACACAAAGAGGGAACAATGTGGAGCTGTGCGTCTGATATAGGGAAGTGGACAGGAAGGAACGTCTCTGACATATGAACTGCTCTTTGACTTCACAGTGTATGCCAAACATCACTCAGAAAACACCAACCTTCTGCTTAGCAAATCATGACAAAAAGACTTAGGCGCTCCCGAACTCCAAACGATAAGTTCCTCGCTGCTTTCATTTGCCATACGAAATAGCATGGGCCCCAGCACCAGGGCCTGGATAGAACGGATCAACAGTGATTTTAATTAAATTGGAAAATACAACCCAGAACCAGGATAATGGTTTTTGTGTAGGCTACTGTTGCTCATGCCTCCTCAATGTGTCAGGAACTGCTTGGGAAAACAGATCTGTAGCTCTCAAGCCCTCTGCTCTTCACTGGCTATTTAGACACTGAAGTGGGACATCTCTATGTACAAAAGGGCTAAGCCGCCTGCATAGGAGGACAGACAGCGTGGAGCCAGAGGTCTAGAAATGAAGTCATTCTGCCTTTCTCTTTTCACACAGAGATCTCTTAACTCCAGGATCCTCCCAAACAAACCATTCCTATACGTTATCAACCCTTGCTCGAAAAGTAGAAAATTCTGTTTAACAATTGGGAAGAATCAAAAGAGCGCGCACTTGTTACAAAGCCCAAGAAGACCGATGATTTTTTGACATAGTTGCTTAGTAATAAACCATATAGTTTCCTGACGTCATGAGTTCCTCAGTCAGCAGGTTGAGAAACACCACTGAGAGTTACGCACAAGACCTCAGGACCTTTGCGAAGGACATGATACTGGCATGGAAAATTGTATTGCTATAATCATTCAATTATCATTATATTGATGCAGTTTCCAGGGGCCAAAGCCACTTGTCCTTAATGTTGGCATGGTTTTAGAATCCATGCATAGTCTCTACTGGGGTGTGTGGTCATCGAAGTGTGGTAGACGCCAATCTAATCATGGCCACTCACTAGCCAGTGACCTTGTCTTAAACAATGCGTAGCCCTTGTAATTTGGTTTATCAGTCTTTCAAAAATGGAAAAATCACAGCATCTTCTTCACAGAGATCTCATAAAATTTAAAGCAGCATTATTATAGAATATTTCCCAATGTGGTATCTAGAATGGGACAAACAGCGTAATGACAGCATGTGCTTTATTCTCCTGATTATTAAAATCTCATGTTTGTTATGTAGTTAGAGTCTTGCGTAAGACAGTGTGGAAAGAGGGTAGACGATGTCAAGAAGCTACTGTTCTTGTTCAGGCCAATGCTTAAACTAGACACTGATCAATGAATCCCTCGGACCCTGGTGTAGAAAAAAACCCAACACTACAGAGTCACAGGTGGTTTGAAAGATGAAGGTTATTGGTCGACTTTTATAATTTGCTTCTGTTTTGTTTCACTGCTTAGTTCTTTGTTTTTCCTGTTAATATCAACGTGGCAGATCTGTTCCTCGCTGCTCTGTGATTGTGTCTCAAAGGCTCTCTCTTGCTCTCGCTATGTATGTGTATATTTGTACAAGTTTTTAG